>NW_021130538.1:0-81739 GCF_004193835.3 Ostrinia furnacalis
TCCGTTTCATTAATGGTCAACAACAAGGATCGACCTATCTTTCGCAGTTATTAAATAATCTCTGGGTTGTTGCTTAAGATAGTAATTCATGCTTCCAAAATCTTAGAAATTCGCACGAAAATGTAAAATGGCTCTTAACCATTAGTAGCAAAATTTAACAATTTGTTATTTTAACTATGAATCAAAAAACTGGGCCTTACTCGCCTCTCCCTTTATTTATAAATAAATAAATAAATAAATAAATTTCTTACTTTCCCCTCTCTTATCCCCTCTTACTTTCATCTCTCACCTTCCTCTCTTACTTTACTCTCTCTCTCTTACTCCATATAACAAATACTCACAAACATATGCCGCTGCCGGTTGCTATGCGTGCTAAACTGCTTCCCGCAAGCGCCGCACACGTAAGACGGCTTGTGGGCGCTGTGCACGCGCCTGTGCGCGACTAGTCGCTGTTTCATCCGGAACGACTTGTCGCAGGAGTCGCATTTGAACGGACGTTCGCCGGTGTGCGTCCAGCGGTGGTCTTTTAGGAGAGCGTAACTCTGGAATGAAAATAAAGCATGCGAAAATGCAAAGAATTCCACAACCTAATCCGACTACATGACTAGTCGCGCTATGAAACCGCTGGTAAGGGGTATCTTTGTTTAACAATAACGTGATAACTATAATTCATTCTTTTAAGTTGTAATTGATGTAATTTCATTACATATTTTTTATTAATAATTCAAAGCAAAAAAGGTTTCTTACATATGAATAGTCAAAAAATGACAGCTGTCAGAATTCCGCCGAATTAAAAATTGGACTATAGATTAATAAAACATTCGTTTTGTAAAATAGCTTAAATACTAATAATACAATGCAATTAAACATACTTTAACGATCTGGTTTATCTTGTTATAAAATAACTGAAAAATAATTGAAAACAGTAATGTTTTTTTCTACTTAAATCCATTCTTACTCTCTTAAAATGTATGAAAAGTATGTCTGTTTTCTATTTCTACCAATAGATAATTTTACTAGCTATCGCATGATAAGAACGAAGTAATAGAATCGGGACTATTCCCACCTCTCGTTCCCACCGCTGCAACTCCTGTGTAGCCAGGATCTACAGCTTGACCGCCAATAACCCAACCAGTGAAGGTCAAGTTTGTCCCGGGGGAAAGTTAAACTGTCATTGGATCCGCAACGAAATTAATCAGAAGAATAAAGGAGTTCGAAGTTAAGGTTCGACTTCCAGTGTAAAGCGGATGAACCTACCTGAAACATTCTTCCACAGAGTTCGCACATACAAGGCGACTTCATAGACGGGTATTTGGTTCGATTCTTGTCGGGGTGCATCCGTCTGAAGTGGCCGTGGTAGGCGCGCGAGTCTTCAAGCTGGACGCCGCGGGGTTTCTAAGTCTTTAGTCTGCGCGGTACCTAAATGTCTACAGTCTGCGCAGTTTCTTAAAGTCTGTAAACTGCGAGGTGTGTAAAAGTCTACAGTCTGCGAAGTGTCTAAAAGTCTACAGTCTGCGCGGTTTCTAAAAGTCTACAGTCTGCGCGGTTTCTAAAAGTTTACAGTCTGCGCGGTTTCTAAAAGTCTACGGTCTGCGAAATGTCTAAAAGTCTACAGTCTGCGCGGTTTTCTAAGTCTACAGTCTGTACAGTGTCTAAAAGTCTACAGTCTGTACAGTGTCTAAAAGTGTGTAGTCTGCACAGTGTCTAAAAGTGTGTAGTCTGCAGTGTCTAAAAGTGTGTAGTCTGTACAGTGTCTAAAAATCTGTAGTCAGCGCGATGTCTAAAAGTAGTCCGCGAGAAGTCTACAGTCTGCGAGAAGTCGGTAGTCCGCGTGATTTGTTGTAGTTTTCGAGCTATCACCACCCTGTATATCTATCTATCTAATCAATGTACCTGGAACATTCTTCCACAGAGTTCGCACATACAAGGCGACTTCATAGACGGGTATTTGGTTCGATTCTTGTCGGGGTGCATCCGTCTGAAGTGGCCGTGGTAAGCGCGCGAGTCTTCAAGCTGGACGCCGCGGGGTTTCTAAGTCTTTAGTCTGTGCGGTGTCTAAAAGTCTACAGTCTGCGCAGTTTCTTAAAGTCTGTAAACTGCGAGGTGTGTAAAAGTCTGCAGTCTGCGAAGTGTCTGAAAGTCTACAGTCTGTACAGTTTCTAAAAGTCTACAGTCTGCGCGGTTTCTAAAAGTCTACAGTCTGCGCGGTTTCTAAAAGTCTACAGTCTGCGCGGTTTCTAAAAGTCTACAGTCTGCGCGGTTTCTAAAAGTCTACAGTCTGTGCGGTATCTAAAAGTCTACAGTCTGCGCGGTTTCTAAAAGTCTACAGTCTGTGCGGTTTCTAAAAGTCTACAGTCTGCGCGGTTTCTAAACGTCTACAGACTGCGCGGTTTCAAAACGTCTACAGTCTGTGCGGTTTCTAAAAGTCTACAGTCTGCGCGGTTTCTAAAAGTCTACAGTCTGCGCGGTTTCTAAAAGTCAACAGTCTGCGCGGTTTCTAAAAGTCAACAGTCTGCGGCCTGCGGGAAGTCTGTAATCTGCAGTGTCCAAAAAGTGTAGTTTGCAATGATGAATGATGATGATGATGATGAATCAGTCCTACCTGGAACATTCTCCCGCAAAGTTCGCACATGCAAGGCGACTTCATAGACGGGTACTTGGTTCGATTCTTGTCGGGGTGCATCCGTCTGAAGTGACCGTGGTAAGCGCGCGAGTCTTCAAGCTGGACGCCGCGGGGTTTCTAAAAGGCTTTAGTCTAAAAGTCTACAGTCTGCGAAGGGTCTTAAAGTCTGTAATCTGCGGGAAGTCTTTAGTCTGCAATATCTAAAAGTCTACAGTCTGCGCGGTGTCTAAAAGTCTACAGTCTGCGCGGTTTCTAAAAGTCTACAGTCTGCGCGGTTTCTAAAAGTCTACGGTCTGCGAAATGTCTAAAAGTCTACAGTCTGCGCGGTTTTCTAAGTCTACAGTCTGTACAGTGTCTAAAAGTCTACAGTCTGTACAGTGTCTAAAAGTGTGTAGTCTGCACAGTGTCTAAAAGTGTGTAGTCTGTACAGTGTCTAAAAGTGTGTAGTCTGTACAGTGTCTAAAAGTGTGTAGTGTGTACAGTGTCTAAAAATATGTAGTCAGCGCGATGTCTAAAAGTAGTCCGCGAGAAGTCTGTAGTCCGCGTGATTCTCCCGCAGAGTTCGCACATACAAGGCGACTTCATAGACGGGTATTTGGTTCGATTCTTGTCGGGGTGCATCCGTCTGAAGTGGCCGTGGTAGGCGCGCGAGTCTTCAAGTTAAACGCCGCGGGATTTCTAAAAGTCGATAGTCTACGTGGTGTCTAAGTCTGTAGTCTAAACAATGTCTACATTTCTAGAAAAGCTAATTCGAAAGTTCTTTCTATGCAGATAGAGATATTTTTGTAGTAGTCTTCAAGCTGGACGCCACGGGGTTCCTAAAAGTCTTTAGTCTGCGCGGTATCTAAATTTCTACAGTCTGCGCAGTTTCTTAAAGTCTGTAAACTGCGAGGTGTGTAAAAGTCTGCAGTCTGCGAAGTGTCTGAAAGTCTACAGTCTGTACAGTTTCTAAAAGTCTACAGTCTGTGCGGTTTCTAAAAGTCTACAGTCTGCGCGGTTTCTAAAAGTCTACGGTCTGCGAAATGTCTAAAAGTCTACAGTCTGCGCGGTTTTCTAAGTCTACAGTCTGTACAGTGTCTAAAAGTCTACAGTCTGTACAGTGTCTAAAAGTGTGTAGTCTGCACAGTGTCAAAAAGTGTGTAGTCTGTACAGTGTCTAAAAATCTGTAGTCAGCGCGATGTCTAAAAGTAGTCCGCGAGAAGTCTACAGTCTGCGAGAAGTCTGTAGTCCGCGTGATTATTTGTAGTTTTCGAGCTATCACCACCCTGTATATCTATCTATCTAATCAATGTACCTGGAACATTCTCCCGCAGAGTTCGCACATGCAGGGCGACTTCATAGACGGGTACTTGGTTCGATTCTTGTCGGGGTGCATCCGTCTGAAGTGACCGTGGTAAGCGCGCGAGTCTTCAAGCTGGACGCCGCACTGGAATACATAAATAAATATATACTAATATTACAAATGCGAAAGTAACTCTTTCTGTCTGTCGGTCTGTCTGTCTGTCTGTCTCGTCGCTTTCACGCCTAAACCACTGATTTTGATGAAATTTGGCATAGAGATAGTTTGAGTCCCGGGAAAGGACATAGGATAGTTTTTATCCCGGTTTTTGAAACAGGGACGCGCGCGATAAAGATTTTTTGTGACAGACAATATTCCACGCGGATCCTTGGACATTTTTACGGATATTAGAATAATATTATACCGGTTTCGGTTACGGTTACGGATATGAAATCATTTCGGATTATCCGAAAGTTTCGGATAATTTCGGTTACGGATATTACAATTAATAAAAAATGAAAAATCCAAATAGCAAGATGCTGCGCGACACATATAGCCACTTTATGTACTATGACGACATTTACGATAAAGATAAAACAGGCGGGCATATTAGATGGTGCCAGGGAATGCCAGACAAGTAACAAATATTAAAAAAACATTAAGATTTAGACTCCACCTTTACCCGAAACTTTTCAAATCAAATCAAATCAAATAAGTTTCATACATTGATGAATCTTAAATTTAAACGTAAAATTGTTCAGCTACAATTTGCCAAGCAGATGGCGTGCAATATACATATAAATGTTAACTTTATTTACAATAAACAGTTTTTTTTAAACTAAGGCAAACCTAACTCTAAATATAAATGGTTACTTAATACTAATACCTGTTCATTTTATAATTTTACATGCAAACATTTTGAATCGGTTACGGATATTTTTTTATTTCGGATATCCGATAGTTTCGGTTACGGATATCCATAACATCCTTGCATCGAGCCATAGTTTACTGACCTGCTCGCATGGTATAGGCCCCTCCGCTTTCCGCATCTGACTGGGATAGAGCTTATCTTCGTCCTTCTCTCTCCTATCCTTGGCTCTCCTCTCTCTCTCTTTGGTCTCTCTCGATTTTCTCCCGTTGGGTGGCTTGTTTGGTTCTCTTGACCCTATAAATAAGAAATACAAAAGTTTGATTGAAGGTCAAGATTGGCTGACAACAGTGACTGAGTTTCTTGCGCTGCTTCTTCTCAGCACTGGCCCATTTATTGTCCTAAAGCAGTGGTAGGGTTAATACTGGGACGTGTAAAAGTGCTTTTTTAAAGCCTTTTGCAGAAATAAATGAGTAGTACCTTTAGCAGACTTTTTATATGAACTCGGGAAGGGATCAACACTGTATCGCTTTTCGTGAGCTGTCATCATCATTCGCGCGCTGTCAACCGCGAGGCGAGGCGTTTACGTTACGGTGCGAATAAGTACGCGTTGCAGTATGGAGTTTCATACAAAGAATACTGACCAGCTCGAGTTGATACGGTTACGATCCCTTTCCGTGTTGATAAGTGTGCTACGTCCTATATTTAACGACTATGATTGGTGGTGTTTTTAAGAGCTTAAAATTGCCTCCGAATAACATCAAAATTGAGGCCTGTATGGTTGAATTTCAATCACAGAGCAGAATCTGAATGAAAACGTAACAGCAAACGATTGCAGCCTCTAATTCTCACCACTGCAACTTGGCCTCCAATGAAACCTAACCAGTGAAGGTTGAGTAGTGCCGGGGGATAGCTATCAGTCTTTTTTCAGGATTAAAACTAAGTGTTTTTACAAAGTTTATATTGACTTCGCTTGTTAATTAATTTAGTTTGGTACCTGTCTGGCCAGGATGGGGAGTGTAGGCCAAATCCTCCATTTGCCTCTGGTATTAGAGAGAGTCGTGCTCCTGCAGTAGAGACTAAATGACTTGTGTTATTAGTGCGAGTATGCATTGAACGTCGTCGCTAGCCAGCGCGTCAAAAACATCTATAAAGATTTTAGTTCTTGAAAGTATCCGCTAGGGACGCTGTACTATCGGCCACGGTGCTAACTATCCATTTCCGTTTTAACTCTCATCAAATGGTGATTCTTTACGAACGAGACGACATGACCGGCAATGGGAAGTTAACACTGTTGCCGATAGTACAGTCCGTCATAAATCTAATGTCATTTTCTACGCGCTCACTAGTGACGACTTTTGATGTAAACTCACAATCAGCCCTCTGGTGATGTCAAGCAAGACTCACCCTTATCAAAGTCAAAGTCAAAGTCAAAATTTCTTTATTTGTTTGGACTAATAAATAGTTCTTACAAATCGTCATTTTGCTCTTAAGGAGCCTCTACATGTCTCATAATCTTTTTACCCTACCAGCGCTTCGAGACCAACATTTGGCAAGTGCTGAGAAGAAGCGCCGCAACAAACTCAGTCACCACTGTCTGCCGGTTAATATAAATAAATAGAAATAGTAGTAGTAGGTACATTCGATTCAGGAGCAGTTCACTGAATTTACCATGCATTCTTGTATGGTGTATCTTATAAGAATGGGTATACAAGATTGCGTGGTATATTAAACAAGGTAGTGACGTGCTAATTTCTAGACTTACATATTAAGATACTAGTAGAAATGACTCGCATACATAAATTTGAATAACTTGGATTGACCAGTCCCCGAAAGCAGCGCCTGTTCACAGACATGACGAGTGAACCAGCCATCGCTTCACTCGACCATATTAGAGGGAATGTANCGGAACAGGACACATCACAGGTCAAGTCTATTATGGGTATAGTTGGATTCTTCGATTCATGATCATTGTTCATCAATTCATTATACAGACTAACGGTTGAGTTGAATTCTTGAGCCTGTTTTTCTTCCTCCATAGATTTTATGGTTTTATGTGACTCACATAGGCTCTTTTCGAGGTCATATCGACAGGGTTGTGCCTCGCTGAGACACTTATGTGTCGCTTGTACGCGTCTGTGTCCACGAAGCGAATATTGCATGGAGACTAATGCCCGTTTTCACCATCAATCCCTAATTTATAAGCGACCCCTATGAAAACAAAATTCATAACAACTGTTACCATAGGGGTCACTTATAAATTAGGGATTGATGGTGAAAACGGGCATTAATGACCTGATGGTGTTAGACCAGTGGTTCCCAAACTTATTTAGTCTACTGCCCACTTTGAGAATAAATTATTTTTTAGCGCCCCCCATTTTTGTAGTCAAGAGTCGAGCTCAGTCGATGTCTAAGAGTCCTCCTAGTAAATGACGCCTACCAAGCCTCTACACAACGTCCCGATTTTTTTTCTGGGTCTCTTACGCCCCCCTTTAAGCCTGCAGCGCCCACAAGGGGGTGCCCACTTTGGGAAAGACTGTGTTAGACTCACCCTTATCGACAGGGTTGTGCCTCGCTGACACGCTGATGTGCCGTTTGTACGCGTCTGTGTCCACGAAGCGAATATTGCAGAGATCGCAGGTCGGACCATCTTCTGGTATCTGAAATAAATTATAAAAGACCAGTCTTTGTGGAAGGAAATCCTTGACCTTTGTCCAGCAGTGGACGTCATTCGGCTTTTACTAATTTTCTTAATTACACTAATATCATAAAAAGGAATGATTTTATTGTTTGTTTGAACTAGCGACCGCCCCTGCTTTGCATAGGTAATTAAAAACCTTCATTTTGATTCACTCGATCTATTTAAAAAAAACCGCATCAAAATCCGTTACGTAGTTTTAAAGATCTACACACATAGGGACAGACAGGAAGGCGACTTTGTTTTATACTTTGTAATGATAGTGATATCGCACGTGCTTAGTATCTCCTATTCAAGATAATTATGTATAAAAACTCAGAAAACAGTTGAGAAAGTAAAAGAAATAAAAAAAAAACAAACATACAGAAAGGGTGAAAATATCACGAAAAATAATAAAATAAACGAAATTAAAAAAACTAACACGTGGATTTTCTTGCTGATGCTTCAGTATCTTGAGCTCTCAATTTTTTATATCGCTGGCGAAAAAGGAAAGTAAGGGGAAGAAAATAAAAAAAAAAACATGCAGCAAATTTTTTTTAAAATAATTAACAAAAAATTGAAAAAAAAAGAAAATAAAACCAAAAATATAGGGAAAAAAATACAAAAAAAAATAAAAATAAGTTAGGAAAAACGCAAAAAAAAGAAGAAAACAAAAACCAACCTGCGCATTCTCCTGCCGGTGCTTTTATTTCTTGTGCAGTGTTATCCCTTTCTCGCTAACTAGCGTTAAATAAGGGGAAAAACAAAAAAAGCGAGGGAATGAGGAAAAATATTTAGAAATCATCAAAATAATAAGAAATTTGGAAATAGAAGCAAAAAGACGAAAAAAAAACAAAAAAAATAATAAGAAGTAGGAAAAAACACAAAGAAAAAGAAAAAACACGAAAATAAATAAAAACTAACCTGCGCATTCTCCTGCCGGTGCTTCAGTTTCTTGTGCAGTGTTATCCCTTTCTCGCTGACAAGCGTAAAATAAGGGGAAAAACAAAAAAGAAAGCGAGGGAATGAGGAAAAATATTAATAAATCCTCAAATAAAACCAAAAATATAGGGAAAAAAAACAAAAAGTTAAACAGAAGTAGTAAAACACAAAAAAAAAACGAAAATAAACAAAAACTAACCTGCGCATTCTCCTGCCGGTGCTTCAGTTTCTTGTGCAGTGCTATCCCTTTTTCGCTGACGAATGAATACCCGCATAGTTGGCAGACGAAGTCAGATGGATGCTTGATGCGAATGTGACCCATGTAGGTTGTGAACTTACTGCGAATATAAAAGAAAGGTTTTTAACGTTGTAATAACCACAATCACTGTAATTTTCAACAAATTTTAGTTAGTTTCGATCAAATTTTTGGAAATCTTTGAATGCAGTTTTATTTCTTTTCAAAAACAAAGGAATGTGTCCTTTGAGTAATATTTTTTATCTACAGTATTAAGAGTGCTTTCCCTCCAGGTGGCATTACATTGGAAATCGTCAAAAATGTGTTATAAAACCATTTTACAGTATCACGTTTATGTGATTTGTGCATACAAATTGATCACACCTAGTTTAAGTACAAATCAATTGAATAATGTTGCTTTTTTTTTCATTATTTTTAAGAAATCTAGGTATTCTTCAGATAAAAGATATGTAGATTATTAATTTTGACTGATTTTTGACTAACGCCCTTGGTCAAAACCACTTTTGACTGATTTTTGCAGTTAAAAGTGGTTTTGACCGATTCTGAGTTTTGTGTGTAACATAACGTCGCTTGCCTCTCTAACTGACGTGTCTGACATTTTTTTCGAAACTGAGTTATCTACACATCTTAATCAATTTCGCAAGACGAATCGATCTGTCTAATCGCCTGAAAATTTAATGTCAGTTACGTCAGTTAGAGAGGCAAGCGACGATAAGTATAGATGACCCACGCTGAACTGTCCCACCAAACTCAATGACAGGGGGCGCTACCATCGTTCAACTATATGGTTTCCAACATGGCAAAAATCTCAACCAGCGATCCGGTATTGACGGTGGCGCCCCACTGTCAATGTCATCGACAGGACAGTCCAGTATTTTGGAACTATAGTGTATTATGTGAATGTCTTAAATGTGTATTGCTGTTGGTGTACCTTTATCAATAAATAAATCTATATAAATAAAAATGAATTGTTGTTCGTTAGTCTGATTAAAACTCGAGAACGGCTGGGCCGATTGAGTTGATTTTGGTTTTAAAATGTTTGTCGTAGTCCAGGGTAGGTCTAAACGGTGAGCAAATAAGGAAAAATTGCGATGGCTTATTTATTGCCTTTAAGGCGGAACAGAGTTCGCGGGGTCAGGTAGTAAATAAATAAATAAGTAATCCATACTCACAGGAATTCGTCCGGGCAGTGCGGGCAGGCGTATTTAGTTCCTTTGTGCCAGCGCTCGTGCAACCGAGCGGATTGTCTGTGCGCCGTCACGTAAGGACACTGCTTGCAGCTGAATCTGCAAGGTATTAAATAGTAAGATAAAGAAACACGGGTCCTAAAGCGACTGGGTTACCATAAATTTGACTTGAAAAAATTAATAGTTTAAAAAACTATAAACACGCTTTTAATTAACCCAAACTCGATAATTCACGTATAGCCTGACCAGGAACATAAAAACCCTGGCATAGAGGCGCGTCAATTGCATTTGATAGTGCAACACTGAGTATAGTCGCACCCGTGTTAAATTAATAGGCTCACTTTATGTATCAGGATTCAGGATTACGGGCTAATTTGATATTTTCATATATTAACGAAAAAATATTATTATAGGTAACCTAGTTTAAATAAATTAAATGAAACCATCAATCGAGCTAGTAGGATTTATTTTATTATTCATCAATAATCAAATTCAGAACTTGAATATTCAACTGCAATGTCTGCTCATGAACGCTTCAAACTCGGTACTTCTTTCCCAATTCCATAAAATTCAACACTTAGAAAGTGACAAAAAACTTTAAAATAGGTAGTTGAAACAAACCACAGCTAATTTTCATAGTGGACTGTACTATACGATAAACATGTCAGTCAATTTGACAACCTTTGTTGGAAACATTATTCAATGAAAATATTGTCCGAACCCTTGGTATTTCTCTTCGACAAATACTTTAACACATTGTGAACCACTTTTCTTTCACGACTATAAAAAGATTTTAGCAATTTCATTCACAAAATCAATTGCGCACATTTAAAATAAAGTTTGTTTACACTTTGACAGCAATAGACTGACATGCAAGGTGACATGTCAATGAAGTTTTCAGTTACTGTTGCCATTAAAAGAAATTAGTACCATTAGTTTTCCGCAACATGGCGAGGGGTTATGTTCCTGGTCAGGCTATAACAAAACTTCAACGACATGCAAGCGATTTGATCGCTGGATCACTTTTCGTATTCACGTGTTTGTCGCCCGATTTTGTTTCGATTTCGTATTTTGAAGTTTGGTTCAAGTGATTAAACGTCAAATGACAAATCACTGAGCTGCCATGCTATCGAGTAATCGTTCTATCGAAATGACCCTTGTGAATACGGATTTAGAACTGTTTTTCAATAGGACGACTTCTAAACGTCAACGACATTTTGACTGTGTCAAAATACGTGAATTAGGCCACTGTCATATAGTTCCAAAATACTGAACTGTCCTATGCATGACATTGACAGAGGGGCGCCACCGTCAATACCGGATCGCTGGTTCCGATTTTTGCCATGTTGGAAACCATATAGTTGAACGATGGTAGCGCCCCCCTGTCATTGAGTTTGGTGGCACAGTTCAGCGTAGGTCATCTATATCACACACCGGACAGACTGTCCCAATACAAATGACAGCAAATTTTGTATGGCAATTTGAAGCGCCCTGCGCCACTACGATTGTCCCGAGAACTAATTTTGACGTACATTGCAAGGGTAAGCAAGAAGTACTAATTTTTTTTTAAAGAAAGATTATTATTAGTAATTTGTGTAATAACAATTATAATTATAATATAAATTACTAATAGTCCCGTTAGCCCCTCGTACTAAGCTAAATATGCACATTTATTATCTTACCTCTGTGTGTGGTGGGCTGTTATGTGCTTTCTGAGAGCGTGTGGATGTCTGAAATGGGTCTTACATACATCGCACCGGTGTACGCCGCATTCCTGAAAAATTATAAATAACAATAAATCCTTTATACAAGAGATTAACAACTACGTATTGCTAGTAAAGCCCGGTCTGTGAGCACGTAGAATTTTGTCCAATGACCCCAAGCTACCCATCCTTATCGCTCGCGCGTAATTATATTGCTGTCGCGACTGTGCGATGCTCTTGGTTAATATCACTTTTGACTGATTTTTACCAGTTTTTGCACTCTAAAAGCGATTTTGACTAACGTCTTTGGTCAAAACCACTTTTGACTAGTAAAAATCAGTCAAAAGTGATTTTGCCTATTTAAAATTTTACCAATCTGTTTAAATTCATATGAAGGGTTTTAATGTGTAACATTTTTGTGATTTGTGCATACAAAATGATCACACCTACCTTAGGTTTTACTTTTAAGTAATCTAGGTATTCGTCAGGTAAAATACGTAGATTTATCAATTTGTTTGGTCGGTTCAATAAAATTTTTGCACTCAAAAGTGGTTTTGACTAACGCGCTTGGTCAAAAGTGATATTGACCAAGGGCATCAGTCAAAACCACTTTTGACTGATTTTTGCAGTCAAAAGTGGTTTTGACCAATTATGAGTTTTGACTGTAACATAAATACTTACATCCGTATGCCTCAGCATATGAGAATTGTACGCATCTTCGTCTAAAAAACCCTTGTAACACTCCATACACTTAAACACAGCGTTCTTGAAGTTCGAACTCTCTTGCCTTTTCTCAATTTCAGCCACTTGCTCTTCATAAGTCAAATCTATTATTGTAAACAGCGTTTCGTTCAAATCGTCACTCAAAAACGGTTTTCTTCGCCTATCAATTTTAGGTTCTTTATTTTTTTGCGGTTTTTTCTTGAGTTTTTTTTGTTCTTTCTTCTTCTTTACTTCTTGGAGCGTGCTATCGTCACTAGAATAGTCTTTTTCTGACGCTACATAGTCGTCTAATATCTGTTCTAGTTTTAGCTCGTCATCGCCTTTACGTTCTGTGTCTATGACGAGTGATAGTTCTTCTAATTCGTCATCTTTTGTGTCGTTTTCTTCGACGTTTGGCTCGTAGTACTTTCTGTCGAACTCTATGGTTATTTGGTTTTCGGTGACGACCACTGGGTGCTGGAAAATTAAATAATTAAATTTAAAATTATAAAAACAAGCTTTTGCCCGCGGCTTCACCAGTATGAAATTTCGTTTGTCACAGATCGTTATACGTTACAGAAATTATAACCTATATGTTATTCTGGATTATAAACAATAATACCTACTGTAAAGTTCATCAAAATCCGTTCAGTAGTTTTTGCGTGAAAGAGTACGTAACAAACATCCAGACATCCAAACTTTCGCATTTATAATATTAGTAGGATCATTTATTTTTACAAGTAGGCTTTTAAAAAGCACTTTTACATGTCCCAGTATCAACCCTACCACTGCTTCAGGTCAATAAATGGGCCAGTGCTGAGAAGAAGCAGCGCAAGAAACTCAGTCACTATTGTCAGCCTCTTTTTCAAGGGTTTACAGTCTTTAAAATATAAATAAATGCGAGCCCAACCACTTCTGCGGTCTAGTGGTAGGTCCCGGGTTCGATTCCCATTGGGGGCAGATTTTTCTGTTCGGTTTGGTTGGTGGTAGGGCTTGTTCTAAGTCCGCCTGGCTAGCTACCACCATCTCACCTAAGTCTGTCGCCATAACAACAATGTTAACAGCATTGTTGCGTTCCGGCAGTTAGAGGTAAGATAGCCAGTTCCTCCGTGGTTGAGGATTCCGGGTGAAGCTCGCTTCCACCTTCGGCCTGATCGTCACTTACCATCAGGTGAGATACAGGCCAAGAGCTTCCTCGTTGTGGATTTAAAAAAGCTAGTTAAACATTTACAAATCAAAAGTATTTAAAGATATACTCACTTCAGTATGGTTCGCTACATGGCTGTAATAGTCAAACTCTTCTTTAAAACTCTGCGCGCAAACCAAGCATTTCAGCTCATCACCTTTACGTTTATCAACATCACCTGCCTTCATCTTTTCAGATTCTTCCATCTCTTTCTTTCTCTTACTAACTTCTAGAGGTAGAGAATCATCTGAAGAATATCCATCGACGGAATCGTTCATATCTGCCTCCATTCTTGCGTCAAACTCTTCCAAAAACACTTCGTTGCTGAATGTACTGTCGAAATTGATTTCTTTAGTTCTATCGTCTTCAAGGAATAAATCGTAGTGGTTGGATTCAAAGTGTTTTGGAGCTAGATTCGGTGTGAGCAAGTTTTTTTCGCGGTTAATCGCTTTTATGTTTTCGTATGTGAGCTGGAATTGAAATAAAGTGATTTATTAAATTGAAATAAGTTTTTAAGTCATTTTAAGTTAATGTACCTATTATTATAAAATTTATTCTCTAATAAACCTACACTTAATTGAAATACATATGTATGTACCTACTTGTTTATGGATTTTTAGTTAACACAATCTATAAAATATTTTAGTTTTCTTTACTAAGGCTGGGTTGCACCATCTTACTTTAACTTTAACAAACATCTGTCCAACTCCATAGAAAAAACACTGGTTATCGGTGCAGTTCCGGTTAAAGTTCAGTCAAAATAACTATAAAATGATTTCAAAATTACTTCAAAACAATACGCTTCCCGTGAATATCGTAAAAATTTAATTAATATTTATTTACTTATGTATATCTTGGCTATGGCAGAATAACAGGGTTTGTGGGTCTCCTGCAATCACTGAGTCATAGACCTTTTTGTCTCTTTTGATTTTTGTATCTGTGAAAAACTGTAAATGAAACCTGTTTTGAGACAAATAAATACTTTCTATTTCTATTTCTAAAAGGTGACTTAGCTTAGCCGCAGACTAGACTTTTAGTCGTTTCGGGCTGTTAATTAGTATGGACGTGTTTGAAAGTGCGCACATTAGTATCGGCCGATTCTTCATACAAATCAAAATCGGGCCCAACTATCGGCCGACTAAGTCTGTAGTCTGCGGCAGGGATGTTATGGATATCCGTAACCGTAACCGAAACTTTCGGATATCCGAACTAAAAAAATATCCGAAACCGTAACCGATTCAAAAGTTTCGGATAGTTTCGGATGTAGGCAGTTTAAATTGTTTTTTGTATAGCATTATAATGTAAAGGCATAACAGCCTGATTTACCTTTATAATGCCATCTAGTATCATTTTTTATTACTGTTTATTCGATGTAAAGTGTGCAGCCATGAATGAGGGATGTTATGGATATCCGTAACCGTAACCGAAACTTTCGGATATCCGAAATAAAAAAATATCCGTAACCGAAACTGGTATAATATTATTCCAACATCCGTAACCGTATCCATAACTGTAACTACATATCCATAACATCCCTGGATGACCTTAAATGACCTGATGATAATAATACTCACGTCCTGTTTCCTCATAATCTCCATCATAAGACACTCAGCCTTCAGACTCTGTGCTCTGAGTCGCGCACAGTTGACAAGCCGTCGAAAGCAAATGTAGCACAGTTTTTGAGGGAGCTTGTCTTCTCTGTTGACCTGTGGAGAAGAAAATTAAATATTACTAGCGGCCGCCCGCGACTTCGTACGCGTGGATCCCGTTTTACCCCCTTTTCCCGAATTTTCTTTGCTATAAACCTCACGGAGCCCGAGACCTTTCCAACGAATGCAAAACCGTGGAAATCGGTTCGTGCGTTCTGGAGTTATAGCGTCAGGGAGGAAAACCCGACTTATTTTTATATAGTAGACTAGCTTTCCGCCCGCGGCTTCGCGCGCGTGGACTACATCATTATCTACATATTTTACGGAACCCTATTTTTTTCCAAAATAAAATTTAGCCTGTGTTACTCGTGAATAATGTAGCTTTCGAATGGTGAAAGAATTTTTAGAAACGGTCCAGTAGTTTTTGAGCCTATTCATTACAACCAAACAAACAAACAAAGTTTTCCTCTTTATACCTAATAATATTAGTGTAGATTAGTGTGCATGGAACAGAAATAATAATAATAATAAAGCGTACAAACAATAATAATATTATTTTTTTATGTCATTTTATTAGGGTTTCGTAGTCCTGTCCTGACAAGGAACCCTTATAGTTTCGATATGTCTGTCTGTCTGTCCGAGGTTATGCTTGGAAACTATTGGCACTCGGGAGCTGTAATGTTGTGGACAAAACGGTAAAATAAAATTTTGAAAAAATTTTTTTGAGGGTAGCCATCCTACATGTGTTTCCCGCTCTAATGGTTTGCTAAATTTTGAGACTTACCTCAGATCCAGTCAAGTTTTCAAACGATTGTTCCAACTTGAATTTTCTTATAGAAAACATCTTGCAATCCACTGCTAAGCATATTCTGCATACCTGTGAACAAACGGTAAATCTATAGGTAGATACATAATAGAAAAATACCACTCACTTATTTTAATTATCATATAATATAGATTAATCATGAAATCTCAGAAACTATAACCAGAGTAAATACAAATGAGTAGGTCATCTTCATAGAAACGCACCGAGCGCGGTTTGTATGTGTGCGCGCTAAATTTTGTCAGTGTGTGCGTGCGCGCCGCATACGTATTGGCGCGCTCAGATACAAACCGCGCTCGGTGCGTTTCTATGAAGATGACCTACTCATTTGTATTTACTCGCCTTTAACACCTACTAACTTGATACAGGTAGATTATTATTATTATTCTGTTTAAAGGCGTCAATGGTGCGTATTTGAAGCACATCTGTTAAGAACGGATTTTACGAAACTCCACCCCTAAGAGGATCAAACGTTAAAAGGGGCCGTCCATATATTACGTCATTCTAAATTAGGGGGGGGGGGGGGTTGGTCTGGGGGGGGGGGTCATTAAGAAATGACGCTAGGATGATTGTAGGGGGGGGGGTCTAAAATCTGAAAAAATCGATGACGTAATTTATGGACGGCCCCAAAGGGAGTTCACACAACAAACCGCTTAATAATTAATTAAAATAACAAATAAAATTATCATTATCCTACCTGTAAGGCATCTGGATCATCGTCCTCGCTATCAGGGTCCTGTAAAATGACATAACACATGAATTCATTGAAGAAATTAACACACCTGCTGTCACCACTGTAACGCCTGTGTATCACCAGTTGGCAGCTGTGTAAAGCCCGGTCTGTGAGCACATACAATTTTGTCCAATGACCCCAAGCTACCCATCCTTATCGCTCGCGCGTAATTATGTTTCTGTCGCGCTCGCACACTCACTGCGGGCGCCCGTCGCACAGTCGCGACAGCAATATAATTACGCGCGAGCGATAAGGATGGGTAGCTTGGGGTCATTGGACGAAATTCTACGTGCTGGGCGACTGGACTATAGTATGTCTGTTAGGCTCGGCGAAAATGGGCCACCGACCACAGCCACGGGTAGCCAGCGACGGAGTGTCCGGCTATTTTGGACTCAAGCAGCAGCAAGAATTTAAGGCAACCGATTCCATGATGATGGTTGATAGTTGATAGTACTAACTCATGAGCTATGATACTAATTGCGACGTTGTTCGTCAACAAAGACGATATATTAAATGAAAGGCACGTGGTGGGTTGCTTATAGGGCATCAAGTAGTCTTAATTCCAGTACTGTGTACTTACAGAGTATCTATCTAAATATATAAAAGGAGAAACTGACTGACTGACTGACATATCAACGCACAGCCTAAACGGCTAAACGTAGGCACTTGAAATTTGGAAGGGACGTAGCTTAGGTACTGTAGAGGTGCAATAAGAAAGGAATTCCCGAAATTCCCACGGGAAGGGGAATTAGCGGGAAGAAACACTTGTATGAAAAAATCTAAACCGCGTAAAATAGATGAAGGGGGTAAAACGGGATCCACGCGTACGAAGTCGCGGGTGGCCGCTAGTGTTAATATAAATATTTGTATTAAACAATCATAGCCAACCTGTATAACTATAGGCAGTGCTCCAAACCGCACCTTCCTCATGCCGTTCTTAGTCTCGTACAAGTCTTCGGGGAGGAAGTGTTCCGAACACAACGAACTCCTCTTCTGTGGCTTCCACGAGTCTTTCCCAATGGCCTCAACCCATTTCGTTTTGAGGGACGGCACACTCGGGAATCTGAAAGATATAGTAACTCAAATCAACAATGTTTATTCAATTTTGACCAGTATTTTGGGAATTGAACGTCAAAAATAATAAAAAGGTAGCCCTTAACTCTTTAAAGGATGTTATTGAATGTATTGCCAGTATAAACATGTAAAGGCTTCTTAACATTAGACGATTTGTAAGAACTAATTGATTTAGTTTTAAAGTTTAAACTCAATTTTTACTATTTTTTAAGTTATAGACTAAGCCACATAGTTTTTGCGGTGTTTTCATCTACCTTAGCCTTGAATTACGTACAAAAAATCTTCAGGAATCCTATAAATATGGATATAATCCGTCATGTATTTGAGCAAAAATAAATCAATTTTATGAGTTACTCACACATGAAATGTGATCCCTTTCGACTTAGAAATGACTCTGGAGTCATTCTTACAACCGGGCGCACAACACCGCATTTTAAAACACAGTAAATACCAGAATTATTCCATATAAACATTACACAGATGTACAGGCACAATGCAAGTATAGTTTTACAACGCTTGTCGAGGTATCACAGTTGCTACTCTTGATAATTATCAATATATGATTTCAGATAAATATATGTAACGAAGACTATCGCTGCCATTATCAGACCAAACATAGTTCTAATTTCTTCCAAAATTATTTCGTGAACCAAAATGCAAAATCTAATGAGAAGTATGAGAACTGTCAAAAAAAGCTATAGGAAGGAAGAAAATCAGAGTAGACACTGTTTTGTATATCTGTACTACTCTAACACACGAGATAATAATGAAAGAAATATTTATTATCCATGAAACACAAAACGACCTCTTGAAATAAGACGGATAATACTATACATGTAAACATAGAAATAATCTAACTAGACAGCTCTCTCTTTTTTTCTTAACAGCATTTGGTGTGTTAGAAAGAGATAGCGAGCCCTGTCATTCTTACCGGAAATAGTTTGCAGGCCTATTGTCAATTTACAAATAGTTGCCAATTTCTTTTACTGCTTATTATTATTAAGAAACATTCATAACGTAGGAAAATATTTTAATAATATGTTATTAAATGAAAAAGAAGCATATTTCTTACTTATCCAATATCCAAAATGCAAATTAACGAATCAGTCGTTCAATAGAGCAATGCTAAAAACAATACGCACTATTTTTCGCTATCTCTTTCCTTCTATTCGTAAGAAGAGAGACAGCATTTGTAAAGCTCACACACACGATCCGTAAATAACGTTATTTTTTAACTAAAACCGGTCTTTCACATGGATTTGGAACATCCCTAGTTACTGACTATTTTGTCACTTTGCTCATCGTCATTCATTCAAAGAGAAAATGGAGCCGACTTTGGGCAACTAATTCATGTTTCTTTCGAATTTACTCATTTACTTTCTTGTGAACCAACGTGAATCGCGTAATTATTCGTAAATTGCTCTAAAGTGTCTTGTTTACTAACTAACTTTACCATTGGTGCAGTTTACATGTTTTTTAAAATCGTAAATTCGTCGTAGTGTATGATAACTGGAGAGGTGATAGTCATATTTCCCAGGCGCAGTCATGCCGACACACCAAAAGGCGGGAATCTGTTTGGTTCCCGATTGTTTGTCCGCGTATTATCCAGGATCTCGCACACGCTTCCACAAGTAAAAACTAATAATTTTATAGTCAATTTCAAATGTTATAATATTTTTTTACTAATTTATGTCTACTCAAAAATAATTAATGTCGATTCTCAGTATACTTTCTCTCATAAACAGAGCTTACAGAGCAAATCACCGATATATAAACCTTTTTAATGTTTAAAAACGATTTCCAGTATTTATGGCATTATTGCAGACATAAAATCATCTTAATTCATTTGAGCATGCTACTAAAATCTCAAATCTAAACAACTTATTTAGAACTTATAAAATTTTTTCTTGTAGATTCCCTGTGAAATTGAAGGAAAGAGGCAAATGGTTGAGAAGTCTAGGAATGAAACCGTCAGATTATACAAAAAACGGCATGATATGCTACTTGCATTTTAAAAGTACGGACTACGTAGAGAACAGTATCAGGAAGAAACTTAAAGACGATGCAGTGCCTTCTAAATTAGATTGTTCAGACTCGTCCAACTCAGATATTGATGTTTACAGGTAAATTTATTTATTAAATAGATGGATTCATTATTTATTTACTCAATTTTATAATATAATTCTTGGATACCTAATACACTGCGCCGTCCAGTCCCAAACTAAGCAAAGTACTATGGGTACCAAAAAGCAAAATCAAAAATATTGTATTCAATTTAAACCAATACCCAATGTTTTGTACCCAAATTTTTTTTTTCCCCCTTTTTATATCTGCAATCGACTTAGGTCATAAGGGGCCATCCATAAAGTACGTCACACGAATTTCATGATTTTTTGACCCCCCCCCCGTCCTTGTCACAGGTGGTCACATTTCTGAGACCCCCCCCCCTCCCTAGTGTGACGTCACATGTTTTGCAATTTCACATCGAAAAATTATTAAATTAACAGCAGTTCCGAAATTAGTTTTATTTCCATTTAAATTAAGTACTTCTTTTATGAAATCAACATTATATCAAATATTTGAAACAATTGAAATGTGATGTCACGAAACTTAGGACCCCTCCCACCCCTTGTCACACCATGTCACACTTTGTCAACCCCCTCCCCCCCCTCTTTACGTGTGACGTACTTTATGGATGACCCCTAATCAGATGTTTTGTCTTGCTTTTTTGTTTGTGTTGTACCCAAATTTATGCACAGTAAATTATTTGATTTGATTTGATTTTGTATTTTGGCACTAGAGCTACAGGTTTCCACCACTGAGCTACATATCAGGGTAGCTCAATGGTCAGAAAGGTTAAAATGTTATGGGTTCGATTGATTTTCTCAATTTGTATGATATGCAGGCCACTACCAACCGGTCAATCTGGAAATTATTGGGGGAGGCCTATGTTCAGCAGAGGACGTCCTGTGGCTGAAATGATGGTGATATCTTCTCTCTTAAATACTACAATCCTAGAAACTTGGTGATACAAATAGGTGTATTAAAATTGGCAAATACTATTATCTATGCATCATCAAACCCCTTCGATATGGTCCCGGTCAAGAGGGCGCGCAATCCGCAATACCCATCGTGTGTTGGTTCCCGCTGAAAACCAGCTTCTCGCCATGGCGCTTGTTATGTCGCGAATATTGCCAGAGTAAATACAAATGAGTAGGTCATCTTCATAGAAACGCACCGAGTGCGGTTAGTATGTGAGCGCGCCAATACGTATGCGACGCGCACGCACACACTGACAAAATTTAACGGGGAGTCAGTCGTGGATGCGCCGAATTTTGTCAGTGTGTGCGTGCGCGCCGCATACGTATTGGCGCGCTCACATACAAACCGCGCTCAGTGCATTTCTATGAAGATGACCTACTCATTAGTATTTACTCTGATATTTCTGAGAGGCGTCCTCTTCAGCATAGCTTCTAGGTTAATGTTATGTACTGTATTCTTATGCTTTATAAAGTATTCTTATTATGTTACAGTGACGCCATCAAAACAGCTTTGGAAAAAGTCCAACCTGGATCGTCACTAAGTGACACTTCCGATGATGATCTTANCCCTGGGATAGAGACATGCGATTTTTGGTTTTATAAAGATAATACAATAGAAAATAATAAAAAGTAATAAAAACCAGCGGTTATAGGGGCATTTTTTGGAAAAATTTATCAAATAACCAAAAAAACACGAATTTAAAAGCAGATTTTTTTCAAAAAGTATAATTTTTTATTATTTGTTGGCCTTTTTTGTGTATTTTATGTATTTTTTTAGTATTGCCTGTTATTTAGCATTGTTACTGTTTTTATTTTATCAAGATATACCGCTTAGTTTAAAAGTTATTACGTTTTCTTTACAATAAGTAATTGGGAGAAAAAAAATTCTATAAAAAATTTAAAAAAAATCTCAAAAACTTTTTGACCTCTTTTTTGTCGATAAAAATAGGTCTAGTTTCATCTATTTTCATATGTACACTTTAACGAGACTCACACTGTATTAATGAAATAATTAAATCAAACACATTTCAAAATAGACTGTAATAGGGTTCGAACCCATGACTTTGCTCAGCGAATGATTGGTGTAGCCACTGAGCTACCAAGATATTTACTTAATATTAATTTTCAAATGAAAAAACATGTATATGAAAATATCCAAATGTGTCTCTGTGTGCTCTTTGATCTATCAGGCTTGAACTCATGAGTCTGCTCAGTGAATAATTGCTCTAACCATTCAGCTACCAATCATCAGTTATAGATCGTTTCATCCACTCGGACGCGCCCCACCATTCTTCCGCGAATGTTTGAGTGTTATCGGTCCACGCTAATGCTCCATGAGTGCACACGCACACTACAGTATTGCCTTACGGCTTGCTCGGACCACACTCCCCGCACCCCGCGCGACCGGGACCACACACTGGGGCGCGCCCGAGGGGATGAAACGATCTATACAGGGTGGAATTTTGTAATGCCACCTGGAGGGCTACCTATTTCTTTTCAAAAATAAAGGAATGTTTTCTTTGAGTAAAATTTTCTATCTACAGTATTAAGAGTCCTTTCCCTCCTCCAGGTGGCGTAACAAAACTCCACCCTGTATGTACCTACTTAATAGATATTCTCAAATGAAGTCATGTAGATAAAAATTAAATTATCCTATTATAGTCTATCCAATATAGCTTGATTAGAATGACGGCTGTCAAACGAATGTGACTAGTGATGGGTATGTTTCGTACGGTTCACATAGATGTATCGATAAGTTTTCAAAAAAATGATATGAAAAAATGCACCCAATTTTTCTTCATATTATGATTTAAATTTAAAGACAGTAAACCTAAGTAGATGTACAACCTAAGTCGTAGTCATTATCATCAATGTTCTTCAGTGGTTTTTTCCTCTCGCTAGAGGGCGGTGGGCATCTCTTCTAGAGCAACGGTGCTATAAATACCCAAAAAATTACCGGTGATTGATTTCCGATGTTTGATTATTTAAGAATGAAATGTTTTTTGGTTTTTAATAGTGAACATTTAGAAAAACGTATAACTTGACTTAAATATGTTAAAAAATTAGTTAGAAAAAAAATTTGTTAAATATGTTAAAAGAATAGTTTTAATTTAATATGACATTTGTCGATATGTCCCAACACTAACATTTTTGTAACTCGAGATAACCTTGTAGAGACGTCGTTAATACTCTAGCTTGATTTTTATGATTTCGAATTACTACTTATTGGTGTAATTTAACGCTGCATTTACACGAAATTATCATTTTTATTGGAAGCACTGTCGTCGAAAATATTGTTTGTAGGTCAGACGTGAATTATTTCTTGTCCGCCAATATTTAGCTCTCATTGCTCGCTACTACAAAGTTATGTCGTTACTTTTGATGACAGCTGTCATTCTAATCAAGCTATATTGGATAGACTATAATGAGTTTTTGTGTGATCTATTTGACATAATTTATTTATTTTTCAGATATGCAGAATATGTTTAGCAACTGGCTGCAAAATGTATTCGATGAAAAAGTATGATCTCGAACAAAAATACCTTTTGCTGACCGGAATCACGGTAAGTTGTTTTTATGTATTTAAAGAATAACTAATATCAGTAATTTGTATAATGTACAAATTACTAGAATAGAAAAACAAAGAATATTGAAAAACATCAATCTTTCAAACTGCAATCTCCAACCCGCCTGCCAAGAGTGGGGATTATGGCAAAACCCTCCACTATAGTGGAGGAGGCTCATAGTCTAGCAGTGGACTGTAATCCTCCAGCAGTGTACTGTAATATTCCAGCAGTGGACTGTAATAATAATATTCCAGCAATGGACTATTATGGTCCAGCAGTGGACTGTAACAATCCATCAGTTTACTGTAATAGTCCAGCAGTGGACTGTAACAATCCATCAGTGGACTGTAATAGTCTAGCAGTACACTGCAACAGTCCAGCAGTGGACTGTAAAGGGCTGTTGATGATGATGATGAGTTACAAAGTAATATGTCTCTTTCATTGCAGTGTGACATGTTCGACGATACAAAAATGCCTCAAGTGGTATGTTACGAGTGCGTGAAACGCCTTCAAAACTACGTAGACTTCAGTACTAGGAGTCTTACCGCTTGGACAGTATTGATGGAGCTTATTGAGCAGAACACGGTGCGTATTTCGTTCGTTCGTTCGTTTCAGCCAAATGACGTCCACTGCTGGACAAAGGCCTCCCCCAAGGTTTTCCACAATGAACGGTCCTGCGCTGCCCGCATCCAGGCTCTTCCCGCGACCTATTTACCTTTATGTAATACCAATTGAAACCGTAAACGAACTAAAGTCGCTGACATAGCCCGACGGATTAGCAAGCTGAAGTGGCAATGGGCAGGGCACATAGTACGCAGAACTGACGGCCGATGGGGCAGCAAGGTTCTGGAGTGGAGGCCGCACGCACCGGAAAGCGCAGCGTGGGACGTCCACCCACAAGGTGGACCGACGACCTGATAAAGGTAGCAGGAAGGCGTTAAGCGCTATACCTATAGTCTAAACTTTAGACTTTTTATTTAGACTCTAAAGGCTTAAACAATATACAATTTTAACCCGGTAAAAATATCACGGTTTTCGAGATTTTTTAGTTTTTAGAATGCGATTGCGATGCGAGATTATGAACAATTTTCCTTTTCTTCTTTTTCATTTCTTTAAAATACTTTCAAACTAGTTTGTTGAATTTCATAAGAAAAACTAATCACAAGTGGCAATTTTCTATAAAAAAAAATCTATAAGTCTGTGATATTTTGTACTAAAGTCAAATTTTTGACCTTGCGGAGGAATATCGATATAATTATATCGAATAATAGGAGTAGTTTTAAGGTTATCCATTGCACAGATTAGAGAGTATGTATCCATTGATTTTGGGACAACCTGTATAATTTTTTTTATATAATTCTTAAAAATTTCAGCTTACACTGGACACAATACAGCAATTAGATCGTCAAAAGAGTAATTTAACATCAAAATTAGCGCTCACAGTTATTGAATACGAAGAAATCGACGACCAGAAGGATTCAATCTACAATTCTAATGACGCTAGTAAAAACGATGACGATCCGAAAGACGTAGATTTGAAATTTAAACCGGAATTCGATATAAATGTCTCTATAGATTATAACGGTGAGGAAAGCGACCAGTGGGAAGAAGATAATGAAGTGACAACGCTAACTGTGGGTAAGTTTCATTAGGTCGTCGTGTATGTAACTATGTAATCTGAATTACACGCACTTCTAATTCTTCTATCATCATGAAACTTGGCAATTGTATGTTGATTAGATGACAATACAATATTATGGTACCATAGAGCTGATCTGATGATGGTACTTGAATTTGGTTATTCTTACCGTTAGATAATTCCTGGCAATTAGTGGTGACTGAGTTTGTTCCGGCGTTTCTTCTCAGCACTTGCCATATGTTTGTCTCGAAGCGCTGGTAGGGCACAAAAGATAAGGAGACATGTAAAGTGCCCCATAAGAGCTACCTTTTCTCTTTTATTATTTACTATATTTTGACTTTCATAAGTGCCACTTGTGGTCTAAACTGAATAAATATTTTTGAATTAGATTTTGGAAGGTGACCATAGGAACTCCTAAACGAAACGGGGGAAAATAATCGAGTTTGGGTTTATTAAAAGCGTGTTTTTAAATTTTTAAACTATTAACTTATATATTAATGTGATTTATTATTAGTAGAACTAAGTCTAAAGTTTCCATTTCTTTCCAGTTAACAGCGACGAAAATTCAGAAGAAGATGTGACAGACGAATACTGCACCTTTGGCAAGAAAACAATAACTCGCGCGCAATACAAGAAAGAATTTAATAAAATCTTTATAGAAAAGACCATGAATCCGCAAGAACAACGGGAGGAGTTCGAAAACAGAAAGAATAATTCTGTTTATTTGAATTCAAAGTTCAAATGCGTGCAGTGTTATAGAGGATTTCAGCTGGAAGATAAATATAATGATCACATGAAGAGGCATACTAATGTGAGTACTCGAATCTTCTTTATCTACAGGATGTTAGGTAAATGGGTATATGAGCCGACACTAGCCCATGTTAACATGGTCATATAAATGGTATGATGAAGTCAGAAAATCGATATCTTCATTTTAATTATTTTAATTTTCATACAAATCGGATTTTATTAAATTTATTTTGTATCACAAATTAAAAAAAATAAAATGATGATATCAAATTTCTGACTTCACCATACCATTTATATGACCATGTTAACATGGGCTAGTGTCGGCTCATATACCCATTTACCTAACACCCTGTATAAAAGCGAAAGGTCACTGACTGACTGACTCGCATCACGAAATCTCAGAAACTATAAGTGCTAGGGGTCTCAAATTTTGCATGAGGGTTACTTTTAGAACGTAGGTCGAGGTTCCTTATGATCTTTGAATATAAATATTAAATTCCCATGCAATAAAAATGTATCCCCAACGGGGAAACTCTTGGCCTGTATCTCACCTGATGGTAAGTGACGATCAGGCCGAAGGTGGAAGCGAGCTTCACCCGGAATCCTCAACCACGGAGGAACTGGCTATCTTACCTCTAACTGCCGGAACACAACAATGCTGTTAACGTTGTTGTTATGGCGACAGACTTAGGTAAGATGGTGGTAGCTAGCCAGGCGGACTTAGAACAAGCCCTACCACCAAATGTTGTATTCTGTCAGACCTTCTTTCAGATTGCTCATGTTTCCCTGACTTATTTATTTATTTATAATACAAAGACTGTAAAACTGTTAAAACAACAAATATTTGTGGTCTGATATGCTGTTGACTGTACTTCTTATCTACTTATTAATTGAAATAAACTAAGTATATTAGCCAAAGCTGTGTGTACCTGTTATTGGCATGCATACACACTAAACTTCTATATGTAAGATTTTCATGTAATTACTTTGTATGTAATGCTGTTGGTATACCGTAATAAATAAATAAATAAACACGTTATTATTATCTAATAATAACTGCTCTTTGTCAGGAATGCGGCGAGTTCGTCTGTGACATATGTAAGACACATTACCTGAGTCGCATCGCCATAGTGAAGCATATTAGGTGAGGATACACATTATAATCATTAAAGTCATAAAGCCTGGTCCGTGAGCACTTAGAATTTTGTCCAATGACCCCAAGCTACCCATCCTTATCGCTCGCGCGTAATTATATTGCTGTCGCGCTCGCACACTCACTGCGGGCGCGCGTCGCACAGTCGCGACAGCAACATAATTACGCGCGAGCGATAAGGATGGGTAGCTTGGGGTCATTGGACGAAATTCTACGTGCTCATAGACCGGGCTTTAGCACACTTATCAACTCGCAAAGGGATCATCATCAGGGATCAGGGAAGCGCGTGACTTAAGATAGATCAGTTAGTTTCATGCCCGTTTTCACCATCAATCCTTAATTTTTAAGTGACCCCTATGGTAACAAATAACAGGAATTTGGTTTACATAGGTCACTTAAAAATTAGGGATTGATGGTGAAAACGGGCATACGAGTAATAGTCGTTTAACTCGTGTGTTATAAAATTTCTTACCTAATAAAAATTCCTTAGAAGAAAATATTAAAGTGACTTAAGATTCCTCCTATGTTCTTCTGATTAATTTCGTTGCGGGTCCAATGACAGTTTAACTTTCCCCNTGAAACAATTGAAATGTGATGTCACGAAACTTAGGACCCCTCCCACCCCTTGTCACACCATGTCACACTTTGTCAACCCCCTCCCCCCCCTCTTTACGTGTGACGTACTTTATGGATGACCCCTAATCAGATGTTTTGTCTTGCTTTTTTGTTTGTGTTGTACCCAAATTTATGCACAGTAAATTATTTGATTTGATTTGATTTTGTATTTTGGCACTAGAGCTACAGGTTTCCACCACTGAGCTACATATCAGGGTAGCTCAATGGTCAGAAAGGTTAAAATGTTATGGGTTCGATTGATTTTCTCAATTTGTATGATATGCAGGCCACTACCAACCGGTCAATCTGGAAATTATTGGGGGAGGCCTATGTTCAGCAGAGGACGTCCTGTGGCTGAAATGATGGTGATATCTTCTCTCTTAAATACTACAATCCTAGAAACTTGGTGATACAAATAGGTGTATTAAAATTGGCAAATACTATTATCTATGCATCATCAAACCCCTTCGATATGGTCCCGGTCAAGAGGGCGCGCAATCCGCAATACCCATCGTGTGTTGGTTCCCGCTGAAAACCAGCTTCTCGCCATGGCGCTTGTTATGTCGCGAATATTGCCAGAGTAAATACAAATGAGTAGGTCATCTTCATAGAAACGCACCGAGTGCGGTTAGTATGTGAGCGCGCCAATACGTATGCGACGCGCACGCACACACTGACAAAATTTAACGGGGAGTCAGTCGTGGATGCGCCGAATTTTGTCAGTGTGTGCGTGCGCGCCGCATACGTATTGGCGCGCTCACATACAAACCGCGCTCAGTGCATTTCTATGAAGATGACCTACTCATTAGTATTTACTCTGATATTTCTGAGAGGCGTCCTCTTCAGCATAGCTTCTAGGTTAATGTTATGTACTGTATTCTTATGCTTTATAAAGTATTCTTATTATGTTACAGTGACGCCATCAAAACAGCTTTGGAAAAAGTCCAACCTGGATCGTCACTAAGTGACACTTCCGATGATGATCTTAATTTAGCCAAAAAAAAGAAAAAAATTATGAAACCTAAGAAGAAACGTAAAAAAGTAGCCCATACTATTGTGAAAAATGAAAAGGATACATTCCAGAAGAAATTGCAGGATTCTGATGTCAATACAGATGAAGTATTAACACAAGTGAGTAGTATCTCACTAAAACACATTGTTATACAGGGTAACACATTGCTATACAGGGTAACACATTGCTATACAGGGTAACACATTGCTATACAGGGTAACACATTATTATACAGGGTGTTAGGCGGAACGATGTAGATATTTTTTGAGCCAATAGAGGACGCCTATTCGACCATTTTAAGTCATGTATCTTATTGTGAAGAGTGCACTCATTTTGAAGCTATCGTCAGAATAAAATTGTCTCTACCTGTAAGACAATTTTAAAGTGTACATATGAACTTTGACGTGACTCACACTGTATACAAGGCGATCCAGCTAACTGCGCATCTCGCTGGAATGCGACTCTCCCTCATTTATATTGAAATAATTAAATCAAACACATTTCAAAATAGACTGTAATAGGGTTCGAACCCATGACTTTGCTCAGCGAATGATTGGTGTAACCACTGAGCTACCAAGATATTTACTTAATATTAATTTTCAAATGAAAAAACATGTATATGAAAATATCCAAATGTGTCTTTGTGTGCTCTATGATCTATCAGGCTTGAACTCATGAGTCTGCTCAGTGAATAATCAGGGTTCGAGGATATATATCAAGGGATTGATGATATACCTATATCAATTTTTAAAATTTGTAACTGTATTTGTACTTTTTCACATAAGATTTTTGTTTTTTAGTTGATTTTGCCGTATTTACACGAATATTTTATGTTTTTGCTTTATTTGTCTGATTTTAAGTTTTAAAAACATTAAAAACATGTTTATGTAACACATATGCAATGGTATTCATAAATAATACAATAAAATAATAGTATAGCTTTCATACAAATTTGATATATATCAAAGTTGATATATCATAAATATCCGATATTTTGATATTTATAATAAATATCGGATATTTTCGAACCCTGTGAATAATTGCTCTAACCATTCAGCTACCAATCATCAGTTATAGATCGTTTCATCCACTCGGACGCGCCCCACCATTCTTCCGCTAATGTTGTAAATATTGATTGTCTTCCAGTGTATGTCTTGTTGGTTGTCCTATTAAATAAATAAATAAATTAAAAAAAATGTTCGAGTGTTATCGGTCCACGCTAATGCTCCATGAGTGCACACGCACACTACAGTAATGCCTTACGGCTTGCTCGGACCACACTCCCCGCACCCCGCGCGACCGAGACCAAACATTGCTGGGGCGCGCCCGAGGGGATGAAACGATTTATACAGGGTGGAATTTTGTAATGCCACCTGGAGGGCTACCTATTTCTTTTCAAAAATAAAGGAATGTTTTCTTTGAGTAAAATTTTCTATCTACAGTATTAAGAGTACTTTCCCTCCTCCAGGTGGCGTAACAAAACTCCACCCTGTATGTACCTACTTAATAGAAATTCTCAAATGAAGTCATGTAGATAAAAATTAAATTATCCTATTAATGAGTTTATGTGTGATCTATTTGACACAATTTATTTATTTTTCAGATATGCAGAATATGTTTAGCAACAGGCTGCAAAATGTATTCGATGAAAAAGTATGATCTCGAACAAAAATACCTTTTGCTGACCGGAATCACGGTAAGTTGTTTTTATGTATTTAAAGAATAATTAATATCAGTAATTTGTATAATGTACAAATTACTAGAATAGAAAAACAAAGAATATTGAAAAACATCAATCTTTCAAACTGCAATCTCCAACCCGCCTGCCAAGCGTGGGGATTATGGCAAAACCCTCCACTATAGTGGAGGAGGCTCATAGTCTAGCAGTGGACTGTAATCCTCCAGCAGTGTGCTGTAATATTCCAGCAGTGGACTGTAATAATATTCCAGCAATGGACTATTATGGTCCAGCAGTGGACTGTAATAATCCAGCAGTGGACTGTAATAGTCCAGCAGTGGACTGTAACAATCCATCAGTGGACTGTAACAATCCAGCAGTGGACTTTAATAGTCCATCAGTGGACTGTAAAGGGCTGTTGATGATTATGAGTTACAAAGTAATATTCTTGTCTCTTTTTCCAGTGTGACATGTTCGACGATACAAAAATGCCTCAAGTGGTATGTTACGAGTGCGTGAAACGCCTTCAAAACTATGTAGACTTCAGTACTAGGAGTCTTACTGCATGGACTGTACTGATGGAGCTTATTGAACAGAATACAGTGAGTATTTATTTATTTATTTATTTATTTTAGGAATTACAAACAAATGTGTTACAGAAATTAACTTATCAACTATTTACCCTTATGTAACACCAACTTAAACCGTAAACGAACTAAAGTCCCTGACATAGCCCGACGGATTAGCAAGCCGAAGTGGCAATGGGCAGGGCACATAGTACGCAGACCTCCACAAAATTATAGCTCTCTAGTGCTAATAGTTTCCAAGCAAAACCTCGGACAGACAGACAGACATATCGAAACTATAAGGGTTCCTTGTCAGGACTATGGAACCCTAAAAACTAATCAAAGGTGACATGTTTCTATAAAAAAAAATCTTTAAGTCTGATATTTTTACTGAAGTCAAAATTTTGATCTTGAGGAATATCGGTAGTTGTAAGGTTATCCATTGATTTTGGGACACCCTGTATAAAAAGTTTCAGTAAAATTCTTAAATTTCAGCTTACACTGGACACAATACAGCAATTAGACCGCCAAAAAAGTAATCTAGCATCAAAATTGGCGCTCACAGTTATTGAGTATGAAGAAATCGACGACCAGAAGGATTCAATCAATGATTTTAATGACACTAGTAAAAACGATGATGATCCGAAAGACGTAGATTTTAAATTTAAACCGGAATTCGATATTAATGTATCTATTGATTATAACGGTGAGGAAAGTGACCAGTGGGAAGAAGATAATGAAGTGACAACGCTAACCGTGGGTAAGTTTCAACGTTTTTAATGTGATTTATCGTCAAATAATTCGTGTAAAACCTAACCTAATCTAACCCAACCTTGTGTAGGTTGGGTTGCACCATCATACTTTGACTTTAACAAACGTCAAAAATCTGTCAAATTCCATACAAAAAGCACCGCTCCAGCTTGACACTACTTTTTGGGACATCCTGTATATTTTTTATATTTTATGATTTTTGTCTCACTTTAAAACTAAACGACAGCGCACATTGGGCGACAAATGTCATTGCGACCCCGCGACATGTCGCGACGACAAACTAATAATATTAAACGACGCGCGCGCGTGTTTTGTGGTCGCGTCTGTAGCCGCGATTTTTCGCCCAGTGTGCGCTGTCGCTAACACTAAGTCTGGGTTGCACCATCTTATTTTAACTTTGACAAACGTCATAAATCTGTCAAACTCGACACAAAAAACACCGGTTATCGTTAAAGTTAGGTGGTACAACTCAGCCCAAGTCTAAAATTTCCATTTCTTTCCAGTTAACAGCGATGAAAATTCAGAAGAAGATGTGACAGAAGAATACTGCACCTTTGGCAAGAAAACAATAACTCGCGCGCAATACAAGAAAGAATTTAATAAAATCTTCATAGAGAAGACCATGAATCCGCAAGAACAACGGGAGGAGTTCGAAAACAGAAAAAATAACTCTGTTTATTTGAATTCTAAGTTCAAATGCGTGCAGTGTTATAGAGGGTTTCAGCTGGAAGATAAATATAATGATCACATGAAGAGGCATACTAATGTGAGTACTCGAATCTTCTTTATCTATAAAAGCGAAAGGTCACTGACTGACTGACTCACTCATCACGAAATCTCAGAAACTACAAGTGCTAGGAATCTCAAATTTTGCATGAAGGTTACTTTTAGAACGTAGGTCGAGGTTCCTTATAACCTTTGAATATAAATATTAAATTCCCATGCAAAAAAAATGTATCCCCAACGGGGAAACTCTTGGCCTGTATCTCACCTGATGGTAAGTGACGATCAGGCCGAAGGTGGAAGCGAGCTTCACCCGGAATCCTCAACCACGGAGGAACTGGCTATTATACCTCTAACTGCCGGAACGCAACAATGCTGTTAACATTGTTGTTGTGGCGACAGACTTAGGTAAGATGGTGGTAGCTAGCCAGGCGGACTTAGAACAAGCCCTACCACCAAATGTTGTATTCTGTCAGACCTTCTTTCAGATTGCTCATGTTTCCCTGACTTATTTATTTATTTATAATACAAAGACTGTAAAACTGTCAAAACAACAAATATATGTGGTCTGATATGCTGTTGACTGTACTTCTTATCTACTTATTAATTGAAATAAACTAAGTATATTAGCCAAAGCTGTGTGTACCTGTTATTGGCATGCATACCTACACACTAAACTTCTATATGTAAGATTTTCATGTAATTACTTTGTATGTAATGCTGTTGGTATACCGTAATAAATAAATAAATAAACACGTTATTATTATCTAATAATAACTGTTCTTTGTCAGGAATGCGGCGAGTTCGTTTGCGACATATGTAAGACACACTACCTGAGTCGCATCGCCATAGTGAAGCATATTAGGTGAGGATACACATTATAATCATTAAAGTCATAAAGCCTGGTCCGTGAGCACGTAGAATTTTGTCCAATGACCCCAAGCTACCCATCCTTATCGCTCGCGCGTAATTATGTTGCTGTCGCGCTCGAACACTCACTGCGGGCGCCCGTCGCACAGTCGCGACAGCAACATAATTACGCGCGAGCGATAAGGATGGGTAGGTTGGGGTCATTGGACGAAATTCTACGTGCTCATAGACCGGGCTTTAGCACACTTATCAACTCGCAAAGGGATCATCATCAGGGATCAGGGAAGCGCGAGACTTAAGATAGATCAGTTAGTTTCATGCCCGTTTTCACCATCAATCCTTAATTTTTAAGTGACCCCTATGGTAACAAATATCAGGAATTCTGCTTACAAAGGGGTCATTGATGGTGAAAACGGGCATACGAGTGTTATAAAATTTCTTACCTAATAAAAATTCCTTAGAAGAAAATATTAAAGTGACTTAAGATTCCTCCTATGTTCTTCTGATTAATTTCGTTGCGGGTCCAATGACAGTTTCACTTTCCCCCGGGACAAACTTGACCTTCACTGGTTGGGTTATTGGCGGTCAAGCTGTAGATCCTGGCTACACAGGAGTTGCAGCGGTGGGAACGAGAGGTGGGAATAAAAACTCATAAAAAACTCGTAAAATTCATTTATTTTTGCAAATAGGCTTTTAAAAAGCACTTTTTCACGTCCCAGTAAGTGCAATATAGTCCCGTAAGTGACTAGATGAAGTAATTGCTTGCTTCTAAAATGAACCCTACACTGCGCGTGGCACGACACGCACTTGGCTAATTTTTGTTGTAGTGTTTGATTCTGGCAATAAATACAACGTGCTCTTTTTGATTTCCTGGAACTCTAGGATATTAATAAGACCACTTCAAAGAATGTAATGGCATTAAAATTTTTGTTAAATTCAACAGTTTTTTTCGACTTATTTTTTCATACGAAATTATTTAAAAACTTAATTTTTCACTGAAATAATTCATAATTTACATACGCTTATCAATAAAAAATCTGCACAAAAAGACTAGGTGGCAATTTTGAAAAAAAAAACTAGATTGATGATACTATAATCTAAATCAACTAGGTATCTTCTAAATCTAGAATCAATATGCTTCAAAAATATGCTTTTAGAAACACATATTCCTAAGACTCTTTAACTAGTTTTTATTTATAGAATATACCCCTATTTCCGGAAAACAAAAGGAGCACGTTGTATTTCATTTTCACTTCACAGAGCGAGCCACGACAAGATAGCCAAATGCCGGTTGTGCCCGTTCATTTCTTCCTGGAAGTCCGCGCAGGCGACACACAAGATTTCCCACGAAGGCTTCCGTTTCCGCTGCAGTAGCTGCCCCAAGCACTACTCGTGAGTATTTGAAGAAAGAAAGAAATAACGTTTATTTAGTGCCAAGTAATAATTTAAAATGATGACAAGATTCGACTTTATTATTTGTGACCTACCTACTTTATGGCTTTTCAAAATTCGATTGCATATACAGTAGACTAAGAGCTACCTACGTCATTTTATAAAAGCTAAAAGTTTGTCAGCGTATGCTCCCAATATAGGATATAATGTTTGGGTCAAGGTGGCTTTGGGAGCTACCCTAAAAAAATGTCTGGCAAGGAGTTGGAACTGTCAAAACTGTCTGTCTGGCTGTTGGGGAAAATACTTCTAATTATTGCCTAAATATTATACATACAAAATCGGATTTTATGGTATAACGTAAGTCTTAACTTTTACGTTGGCTTTTTCTGTATATTCAATAGACTGTAATTTTACTACCGTTATGTCATGTTATTATTATCCATCTGTTATTATCACGATAATATAATAATTTCCGTCTCCAGGCCATAAGGCTCTGGAACTCTCTGCCTGAAGAGACCAGGCAAGCGTCCAGTAAGTTTTCTTTTAAAAAATCTGTCCATAATCACCTCCAAATGATTTCATCTTCATGAATTAATGAAAGTAATTTCAGTTTAACTCAATCATCTATTTTATGTATGTATTTATTTATTATTTATGTAGGTATGTAGCATATTTGTTTTTGTTTTTCTTTCCTGCACTAGAAGTACCGCCAAACAAATTTCTTTTCTGCTCAACCCAAAGGTAAACAAACTGGTCGAGAATGCTTTAGTGCATTAAGTTCGCCTTATGTAGAAATTTATTTTAGCATAAAAGTTTAAATAAATAAATAAATAAACCCTGCTGCTCGGCGACCGGACTTTAAAAGTATTCTTTTTTCTACCTATCTAATATAAGTTATTTGTTCCCTCAGCAAACACTCAACGTACATGTACCACGTGCAAAGCTGCCACCCGGAAGATGCAATCTGCCACCTTTGCGGCGAGTCGTTCACAGGAATCCCTCCGCTACAGAAGCACTTGCAGTCCAAACACTTGGAGGGGGATTTACAGGTATTTACAAGGTTCCTTGTAGGTTCTATTCCCGTGAGGGTCACATGCACAGTTTTTTTTAAAGATTATTAATTTATTAGTAATTTTTTATTGCACACAAATTACTAATACTCCCGCCCTTCGTACTAAGCTAAATATGCTTGTATCACGAGTGAGCTCACCACAATAGTCGAGCGGCGGCGGGGACCGAACCCGCGTTCCCCGGATCACGAGTCGGCCAGTCCGACCCCTTCACCGTTATCGTGGCTTTATAGTTGACCACTGAGGATTCATTGAGCTAACGAGAAATTGGGTGAACCACTGAGCCACCGAGAGATTGAGTGAACTGCTGAGCTACCGAGAGATTGGGTGAACTACTGAGCCACCGAGAGATTGAGTGAACTGCTGAGCTACCGAGAGATTGGGTGAACCACTGAGCCACCGAGAGATTGAGTGAACTGCTGAGCCACCGAGAGATTGGGTGAACCACTGAGCCACCGAGAGATTGGGTGAACCACTGAACTGTCGGTAAAGCCATACAAATGACGTTGGGAGGCGTTTGATTTTTTACAATCTTAAAATCAGTTAAAGAAAAGTTGTTTAGCATTTTAAACCTAGATTATAATAATAACTATAGTCTGGTCCGTGAGCACGTAGAATGTTTTCCAATGACCCCAAGCTACCCATCCTTATCGCTCGCGCGTAATTATATTGCTGTCGCGACTGTGCGACGCGCGCCCGCAGTGAGTGTGCGAGCGCGACAGCAACATTATTACGCAAGAACGATAAGGATAGGTAACTTGGGGTCATTGGACAAAATTCTACGTGCTCGCGGACCTGGCTTTAGTGGCTAAAATCATAATTATATCATCCAAATCTAATTCTACAGATCCAGCCTTCGACAAAATCAACGCAATTCGGGCCCGTAAAGAAAATCAAAACCACCACAAAATACACCATAGTGGGCTACGTCACTACGGTAAGTTTTGTTGTATTTATCTTAAACTAGCTTTTGCCCGCGGCTTCACCCGCATGAAATTTCGTTTGTCACAGATCGTCATAAATATATAGCCTATATGTTATTCTGTTATAAACAATAATAATGTAAAGTTTCATCAAAATCCATTCAGTAGTTTTTGCGTGAAAGAGTAACAAACATCCAGACATCCAAACTTTCGCATTTATAATATTAGTAGGATTATTTTAAACACAGCTGGACAACTAGGTACTTAAAATATTCTTAATAGACGTGTTGACAGCAACAATCAATTGACGCATTTTTTAAAACTGTCAAAACGACTCTCCCACAGATTTTGTATGGCAACACAAGCAAGTGACGTCACTATTTTGTCAACTAAAATAAACTCCTTTTTTCAATTACAATGAGACCAAAAATCGTAATTTACAAGTAATTTAAAATCAATTAAGTTTTTAAGACCAGAATGAAGCGTCTTTTTAGAAAAGTTGTGATTTCGAATAATTAAATTATAATAGTGCCAAACAATAGTGTCTATTGCCATACCAATAGTGTCTATTGATTCAGAACAAAGCAAAATAATTTTATTTTGATTTTTATTTGTTAATTTCAAGCTGCCCCAAGACTGCCCAGTCTGCGACCAATGCAACGTGCAGTTCTTAAACAAGCGCGCGCTTGAGCGTCATTTACGTGTGTCTCCAAGCCATGGGAATCCTCCGTCTGACACATACAAACCCCTAAAGGTACTATCAAAGTTTATTACACTACTAGCTTTCCGCCCGCGGCTTCGCCCGCGTGGTATTTTGTCTGTCACAGAAAAACTTTATCGCGGCGTCCCTGTTTCAAAAACCGAGATAAAACCTATTCTATGTCCTTTCCCGGGACTCAAACTATATCTACGCCGAATTTCATCGAAATCGGTTGCGAGGTTTAAGCGGGAAAGCGTAACAGACAGACAGACAGACAGAGTTACTTTCGCATTTATAATATTAGTTGGGATGTCGGCCGTTTGGTGTAGTGGTTCGAAACGGACTACTATTCCAGAGGTAGCGGGTTCGATTCCCGCACAGTACAAACATTTGTGTGCATGAACATATTTGTTTGTATTGGACTGGGTGTTTTCTATGTATAATAAGTATGTATTTACAAAAAAAAAATTATTTAAGTATGTTTATATCCGTTGTCTAGTACCCATAGTACAAGCTTTGCTTAGTTTGGGACTAGAAGCGCAGTGTAAAATGTCCAAGGATATATTTTTTATTTATTTATTTAAAATCGGGCACAACATCGGCCAACTAAAAATCAACGGTGTGCGCCTACTCTAAGAAATATTTTTTTTAAATTTATTTATTAGGCACACCAACAAAGTCTACTAAACATAATACAGTTCATACATTTTAACATGGTCTTATGCATAACAAGTAATTTTAATAAACAAATAATGATATTTTATTTATTATGTTTTGAAGGGATACACGCCCGGTCGGAATCAGAAATGGAGGTACAGGTATAAAAAACTGGGGCCGGTCACTTGTGAAGAGGTGAGTAACACATCTACCATAATGAGGGCTATCGTTTTTATACTTAACAGTTGGCACCCCTGGCGATTGACAGGACCTTACTCTACAGTGGCGCCATCTTGATGAGTGCAAATGCGATAGTCCTCTTACCACATTAGCGCTCACCAGTTGGCGCCACTGTCTTCGCTACTAGCAAGTGACAGGACCTTACTCTACAGTGGCGCTAACTGGTGAGCGCTAAAACGATAGCCCTCATTAGTAAACTGCTCCTGAATCGAATGTACCTACTACCAGGCNGTCTGCACAAAAAGACTAGGTGACAATTTTGAAAAAAAAAACTAGATTGATGATACTATAACCTAAATCAACTAGGTATCTTCTAAATCTAGAATCAATATGCTTCAAAAATATGCTTTTAGAAACACATATTCCTAAGACTCTTTAACTAGTTTTTATTTATAGAATATACCCCAAAAATTTCCGGAAAACAAAAGGAGCACGTTGTATTTCATTTTCACTTCACAGAGCGAGCCACGACAAGATAGCCAAATGCCGGTTGTGCCCGTTCATTTCTTCCTGGAAATCAGCTCAGGCGACGCACAAGATTTCCCACGAAGGCTTCCGTTTCCGCTGCAGTAGCTGCCCCAAGCACTACTCGTGAGTATTGGAGGTTGCAGTGGCGGGGCAAGACCTAAATTTGATGTGGGCTAGACAGATTTCGCGAGGCCTTTTTCTGTGGCGACCTGAAGACGGATTTTATATATAACTAGCTTTCCGCCAGCGGCTTCGCCCGCGTGGACTCCGAAAAACCCAAATATTTTACGGAACCCTATTTTTTCCAAAATAAAATATAGCCTATGTTACTCGTGGATAATGTAGCTTTCGAATGGTGGAAGAATTTTTAAAAACGGTTCAGTAGTTTTTGAGCCTATTCATTACAACCAAACAAACAAACAAAGTTTTCCTCTTTATAATATTAGTGTAGAAAAAAACGGGTTAACGGTCCGGTATTCATTGACAGTTTCTGATTTCTTGATTCAGTGATTATTTTTAAAGGAATATTGCGCCAAAGAATAATGTTCGTCACTTAAAACCGTGTTGTTGCTTAATTTTGTGTCTGATTATGGCTGAATTTGTTTGGAAAAAAATATATTTTTTTAACTACATTGTTTAGCTATCAAGAATTTATATTTAATAGTCAATGTTTGCATTTATTGTCGTATTGTGATATTGCCATCTCCACCTTGTATACATTTTTTCAAAATTTTTGATGCGCGAGGCCCCTTGTTCCGCGAGGCCGTAGGCGGTGGCCCACGTCGCCTACGCCTTACGCCGCCACTGGGAGGTTGTACTTTAAGGCTATACAAGTCTGAAGCATATTCGAAATCTCACGCACGGGAGGGTGTTTTTGAGACGTTAAACGTTAGCGAAACTTCAGGTTTATGCTTCGATTTGTATACTGTTACGTCATAATATTATTATGTCAATATCATTTCTCCCGTGCCGCCCCGATACCTCATTCATTGAGTTCAGCGCTAGACTTTTAGTGTTATTTCATGTCGCTTAATGTAGACTAAGAGCTAGTGAACGCCAGACCTACGTCATTTTATAAAAGCTGAAAGTTTGTCAGCGTATGCTCCCAATATAGGATAGAATGTTGGTGAATTATGAAGTTTGGGCCGTGGTGGCTTTGGGAGCTACCCTAAAAATACTGTCTGGCAAGGAGTTGGAACTGTCAAAAGTGTCTGGCTGTTGGGGAAAATATTTCTAATTATTGTCCAAATATTATACATAAAAATCAGATTTAATGGTATAACGTTAGTAGAATTACAGTCTTTTGAATATACAGTACCTCTAGTAGGAAAAACTTTCGAGTTCGTTTCGTTGCGTATTCAAAGTGTCATCGAAAAATTTTGTATGAAAAATTAAACAGCGCCCCCTAGGGCGGCTATAATATAGGGGGCGCTGTTTGTTCCTACTAGAGGTACAGAAAAAGCCACCGTAAAAGTTAGACTTACGTTATACCTACTATAAAATCTGATTTTTATGTATAATATTTGGGCAATAATTAGAAGTATTTTCCCCAACAGCCAGACAGTTTTGACAGTTCCAACTCCTTGCCAGACAGTATTTTTAGGGTAGCTCCCAAAGCCACCACGACCCAAACTTCATAATTCACCAACATTATATCCTATATTGGGAGCATACGCTGACAAACTTTCAGCTTTTATAAAATGACGTAGGTCTGGCGTTCACTTGCTCTTAGTCTAATGTATATGTCACCGTAAAATTGTGAATTCCGTCAGATTATAATCTGACGTAGTTAAATTACAATCTAACCTAACCTAACCCACTGTTAGTTTACAATCTAACGCGTTCTAAACTGACAGAGTTCACAATTTCACGTTGATGACATACAGTGTGAGTCACGTTAAAGTGTACATATGAAAATAGATTAAACTAGACCTATTTTCATCGACAAAAAAAAGGTCAAATTTTTTTTGAGTTTTTTTTAAATTTTTTATAGATTTTTTTTCTTCCGATTACTTATTGTAAAGAAAACGTAATAACTTTTAAACTAAGAGGTATATTCTGATAAAATAAAAACAGTAATAATGCTAAATAACAGGCAATACTAAAAAAAATACATATAATAATAGGCCTTTGTTCAAACGATCATAGCAAATGTTGTGATAGGGATTACGATAGAGAATAATACAAAGTAATAAAAACCACCTGTTATAGGGGCATTTTGAAATTTATCAAATAACAAAAAAAAACACGAATTTAAAAGCAGTTTTTTTTTTTCAAAAAGTATAATTTTTTATTATTTGTTGGCTTTTTCTGAGTACCTATTTTATGTATTTTTTTAGTATTGCCTGTTATTTAGCATTATTACTGTTTTTATTTTATCAGAATATACCTCTTAGTTTAAAAGTTATTTCGTTTTCTTTACAATTAATAATCGGAAGAAAAAAAAATTCTATAAAAAATAAAAATAAAATTATGACCCCTTTTTTGTCGATAAAAATAGGTCTAGTTTAATCTATTTTCATATGTACACTTTAACGTGACTCACACTGTATACAACCAATACCACTCTGCTGATGCGTCACGACGATACAACACGTCAGACAAATATAAATCCAGCTTAGAGCCCCGCAGACCTAGACTTTTAGTCGGCAGATAGTTGGGCCCGATTCTAATTTGTACGAAGAATCGGCCGATACTAATTTCATACAAGTCCATACTGATTAACAACAGGTCCCAACGACTATCGGCCAAGTAAAAGTCGATGGTCTTCGGTTAAGATTAATGCATTTTTTAGGGTTCCGTAGCCAAATAGCAAAAAACGGAACCCTTATAGATTCGTCATGTCTGTCTGTCCGTCCGTCCGTCTGTCCGTCCGTATGTCACAGCCATTTTTTTTCCGAAACTATAAGAGCTATACTGTTGAAACTTGGTAAGTAGATGTATTCTGTGAACCGCATTAAGATTTTGATGCAAAAATAAAAAAATAATAATAAATATTGGGGACTTTTTTTTTCATCAAACACATACGTGTGGGTTATCTATGGATAGGTCTTCAAAAATGATATCGAGGTTTCTAAAATATTTTTTTTCTAAACCGAATAGTTTGCGTGATAGACGCTTCCAAAGTGGAAAAAAGTTGGTCCCCCCTCTAACTTCTAAAATAAGAAAATGAAAAATCTAAAAAAAAACATATGATGTACATTACTATAAAAACTACCAACGAAAATTGTTTTGAACGAGATCTAGTAAGTAGTTTTTTTAATACCTCGTAAATCGTAAACCGCTTATTACCGCGTAATCTTTCATACAAATAACTTAAATTAAAAAAAAAATGAATTTCATAAATCAATGGTACGAAACCCTTTGTGCGTGAGTCCGACACGCACTTGGCCGGTTTTTGTATCTATTTTATTTGTTTCCCTCCAGCAAACACTCAACATACATGTACCACGTGCAAAGCTGCCACCCAGAAGATGCAATCTGCCACCTTTGCGGCGAGTCATTCACAGGAATCCCTCCGCTACAGAAGCACTTGCAGTCCAAACACTTGGAGGGGGATTTACAGGTAAAATGGTTGTAGGTTCTATTCCCATGAGCTAAATTATGCTTGTGTCATGAGTGAGCTCACCAATAGAGTCGGCCAGTCCGAACCCTTCACAGTTCGGCTATCGTGGCTTTATAGTTTACCACAGAGGAATCACTGAGCTACCGACACATTGGGTAAACCACTGAGCTACCCCAAACATAGGGTAAATCACTGAACTACCGAAAAATTGGGTAAACCACTGAGCTACCGAGAGGTTGGGTGAACCACTGAAATACCGAGAGATTGGGTGAACCACTGACCTACCGAGAGATTGGGTGAACCACTGAGCTACCGAGCGAGACATTGCCTCATATTGGGTGAACCACTGAGCTACCGAGCGAGACATTGCCTCACATTGGGTGAACCTCTGAGCTACCGAGAGATTGGGTGAGCCACTGAGCTGTCGGTAAAGCCATAAAAATGACGTTGGGAGGTGTTTGATTTTTACAATCTTAAATCTGATGTAAACCCATTTTCGCAAAATATATGATTTGATTTGATTTGAAATCATAATTATATCATGCTGCAACTAATTTGCAGATCCAGCCTTCGACAAAATCAACGCAATTCGGCCCCGTGAAGAAAATCAAAACCACCACAAAATACACCATAGTGGGCTACGTCACTACGGTAAGTTTTGTTGTATTTATCTTAAACTAGCTTTTGCCCGCGGCTTCACCCGCATGAAATTTCGTTTTTCACAGATCGTCATAAATATGTTATGTTATTCTGAGTTATAAACAATAATAATGCAAAGTTTCATCAAAATCCATTCAGTAGTTTTTGCGTGAAAGAGTAACAAACATCCAGACATCCAAACTTTCGCATTTATAATATTAGTAGGATTATTTTGAACAGACAACTAGGTACTTAAAATATTCTTAATAGACGTGTTGACACCACCAATCAATTGACGCACTTTTTAAAACTGTCAAAACGACTCTCCCACAGATTTTGTATGGCAACACAAGCAAGTGACGTCACTATTTTGTCAACTAAAATAAACTCCTTTTTTTCAATTACAATGAGACCAAAAATCGTAATTTACAAGTAATTTAAAATTAAGTTTTTAAGACCGGAATGAAGCGTCTTTTTAGAAAAGTTGTGATTTCGAATAATTAAATTATAATAGTGCCAAACAATAGTGTCTATTGCCATACCAATAGTGTATTGATTCAGAACAAAGCAAAATAATTTTATTTTGATTTTTATTTGTTAATTTCAAGCTGCCCCAAGACTGCCCAGTCTGCGACCAATGCAACGTGCAGTTCTTAAACAAACACGCGCTTAAGCGTCATCTACGTGTGTCTCCAAGCCATGGGAATCCTCCGTCAGACACATACAAACCCCTAAAGGTACTATCAAAGTTTATTACACTACTAACTTTCCGCCCGCGGCTTCGCCCGCGTGGTATTTTGTCTGTCACAGAAAAACTTTATCGCGGCGTCCCTGTTTCAAAAACCGAGATAAAAACTATTCTATGTCCTTTCCCGGGACTCAAACTATATCTATGCCGAATTTCATCGAAATCGGTTGCGAGGTTTAAGCGGGAAAGCGTAACAGAATCAAAATCAAAAATCAAAATCAAAAAATATTTATTCAGTTTAGACCACAAGTGGCACTTATGAACGTCAATAGAAAATAATAAAAAAAGAAAAAGGTAGCCCTTATGGGGCACTTTACATGTCTCCTTATCTTTTGGGCCCTACCAGCGCTTCGAGACAAACATATGGCAAGTGCTGAGAAGAAAGACAGACAGACAGAGTTACTTTCGCATTTATAATATTAGTTGGGATGTCGGCCGTTTGGTGTAGTGGTTCGAAACGGACTACTATTCCAGAGGTAGCGGGTTCGATTCCCGCACAGTGCAAACATTTGTGTGCATGAACATATTTGTTTGTATTGGACTGGGTGTTTTGTATGTATGTATAATAAGTATGTATTTACAAAAAAAAAAGTATTTAAGTATGTTTATATCCGTTGTCTAGTACCCATAGTACAAGCTTTGCTTAGTTTGGGACTAGAAGCGCAGTGTAAAATGTCCAAGGATATATTTATTTTTATTTATTTATTTAAAATCGGGCACAACTATCGGCCAACTAAAAATCAACGGTGTGCGCCTACTCTAAGAAATATTTTTTTTTTAATTTATTTATTAGGCACACCAACAAAGTCTACTAAACATAATACAGTTTATACATTTTAACATGGTCTTATGCATAACAAGTAATTTTAATAAACAAATAATGATATTTTATTTATTATGTTTTGAAGGGATACACGCCCGGTCGGAATCGGAAATGGAGGTACAGGTATAAAAAACTGGGGCCGGTCACTTGTGAAGAGGTGAGTAACACATCTACCATAATGAGGGCTATCGTTTTTATACTTAACAGTTGGCACCCCTGGCGTTGACAGGACCTTACTCTACAGTGGCGCCATCTTGATGAGTGCAAACGCGATAGTCCTCCTACCACTTTAGCGCTTACCAGTTGGCGCCACTGTCTTCGCTACTAGCAAGTGACAGGACCTTACTCTACAGTGGCGCTAACTGGTGAGCGCTAAAACGATAGCCCTCATTAGTGAACTGCACCTGAATCGAATGTACCTACTACCAGGCCTGTTCATCTCCGCGAGTTTACATCGAAAACAAAACACGCACGATGGCCCACCTACAGGATACTATTCGACAAGGCCTCACATACGAGCGAACATTGACTCATGCACGCGTATTCTTGTGTATGATGGAAGAAAATAAAGAAAATGGTGTACTAAATACTGTGCAGTATTTAACTGCCTAAATAATAATAAAAACACAGAATGTACTTTTTTAAGTTGCCTCAAGACACTGAGAGGTAAATAAGTAGTTAATATTATTCATGATAATTCATGCTAAATCATGTATTTCCTCCGCCATTTTCCGCAGTTTGGCACCTCNATAGATGGCGCTGATACATACATTAGTATGGAACACGCCACCGCGCCTACATTCCTGCATCGCGGTGTCAAAGTTTTTGCCCTGACTAGTATAAATAGAAAACCGAGATGGTATACAGTCAGACCACGGAAAGAAGCAATTCCACCATAGCTTATGTGGTAGATCATGAAATCCCACAATCATCATTCCACTGCTCAATGAATTACTTCCAGGCGCCTTCCTACAATCTCAAGGTCATCTGTCTATCTAGTAAGAGTTCAGGAAAACTTTTAGGGTTAAGGCTCATCATCAATCAGGTCATTTCGAAGCGTCAATAGCAGAACGGTGAAGACGTCTGTCCGACTAGAGATCAAAGGAAACGCGGGTTCGAATCCCACCGTGAGCCCACTCGTAACACAAGCATATTTAGCTTACCACCAGGGGTTATAGTTTGTAAGTTCCAACGTCCAACGGACCAACACCCGGGGGCGCCGAGCGCCGTCTACCCGCAACGACGCAAGTTTGTATGCGACCAGTGCGGGAAGATGTTCTGGGTGAGACATCATCATCATCATCATCATCACATCATCATCATTACAGCCACAGGACGTCATCTGACCATCATCATTTCAGTCACAGGCGTTCACTTCATCCAGCACCTTCTAGCTACCCTTATGAAGTCATCTGTAAGACTTTCTGGGTGAGACATCATCATCAGTACTACCCTTATCATTATATTAGCCACAGGAATTCGCTGCCTGCTGCTGTCTTTCCCGAATACTATAATCCGGGCATTTTCAAGGCGAAAAAGGGATAGGCACTTTCAGCCACAGGACGTCCACTGCTGAACATAGGCCTCCCCCAATGATTTCCAGATTGTCCAGTTGGTAGCGGCTTGCATCCAGCACCTTCTAGCTACCTTTATGAGGTCGTCTGTCCACCTAGTTAGAGTATGTGTGCGAGCAGTGCGGCAAGATATTCTGGGTGAGACATCATCATCATTTCAGCCACAGGACGTCGCATCATCATCATTTCAGACCATCATTGTGGAATATCAACTCGCCACTAAAGACTAGTGGGTAGTTTTCTGCAGAACTGTAATAAAAAAGTGTAGCGGCCTGCATCCAACGCCTGCCTGTTACCTTTGAGGTCGTCTGTCTACCTACATCGAGTTAGTGTGTAGTATAAGCACTCATCATCATCATCATTTTAGTTACAGTAAGTACTCATCATAATTTCAGCCACAGGACGTAGCATCATCATTGTGGCAGCATCTACGAGCTACTACAAACTAATGGTAATCTTTACCAATAGATGGCGTTGACTCATACATTAGTATGGCACCCGCCACCGCGCCTACAAACCTGCATCGCGGTTAAAAAGTTTTTTGCCCTGACCAGTTTAAATAAAAAACTGAAATGGTAAACAGTTGGACGTTGGTCCTATGTCACTTTGCGGACCAACACCCAGTACCCGCAGCGACGGGAGTTTGTGTGCGACCAGTGCGGGAAGATGTTCTGGGTGAGACATCATCATCATCATCATTACAGCCGCAGGACGTCATCTGACCATCATCATTTCAGTCACAGGCGTTCACTGTATCCAGCACCTTCTAGCTACCCTTATGAAGTCATCTGTAAGACTTTCTGGGTGAGATTCATCATCATCATTTCAGCCACAGGACGTCCACTGCTGAACATAGGCCTCCCCCAATGACTTCCACATCGCACGGTTGGTAGCGGCCTGCGTCCAGCGCCTTCCTGCTTCTACTTTCGATCCATTTTGTAAGTGCACGTCCCACGCTGCCCTTATGTGTTCTCCACTTTAGAATCTTGCTGCCCCATCGGCCGTCAGTTCTGTTCTGCATACTATGTGCCCTGTAACCTATGTAATAACACAGTAGATAAATTAAACAGTACGGAAGCTTCATACAAACGCTCGAAATCAGACTCACGCACACAGACGCACGCTTTACACGAGCTCTAAGCGAACCTCGCAGTCCATCCGTCGCGGGTGTCGCGCGCGTAGTGTTTTTAATAATAATTTTATTGCATGCACTGTCCGCTGTATTTTTAAAAACATGCCACGAGTGTATTGCGTAGTTTACGGCTGCTTGAACTCGGCATCTTCAAAACCAGAACTTTCATTTTTTAAACTTCGTAATAATTCTGAATTATAAAAATAATTAAATTTTACTTTTTAAATAAAGTGCTTACATCTGATTTTGTAATAGTTCTTTTTAAATTACGTAATTACGCTTTTTACAATTTATGTGTTCTATTTGATAAAGTATTTGCTCCGCGCGCTTTTGTACTAAGTTATGAACTGTATTTAAAATGAGGCAATAGCTATGTGAAAGTAAGTATCCGGTATTTTATTTATGAGAATAGATCTTCTACCGGCCTCTAATAGTACTTAATCAATTTATTCGATTATGTATTCGATCATTATAGAACCTAATTAACATTTTATTTTTTTGTTAACTACTTAGTCAATTAATTTATTCCATTAGGTATTTGATAATTAAAAAACGTTTTAATAAATAAGTAAGTAAGAACCTTATTAATTTTATAAAGATTAAGAGTGCCAACCCTAACACTCAGTTGAAGTGTAGGTATTTAACTCGCCGAAAGGGCTAAGTTTCCGTACTGCTTTAGCTCATATATATACTGTGGTAATAATGATTCTGCTTCTTCTCATATTACTGTCCCGAAGCAGTGGTAGGGGTGAGACATGTAAAGTTAAACATTTTCCATAAGGAGCCTTCTATCCTTGCTAGTATTATAAATGCGAAAGTAGCACTGTCTGTCTGTCTGTCTGTGTCGCTTTCACGCCTAAACTGTTTAAATGTCTTTTATGTGTGCATGGAACGGTTCGGAACAAACTACATTGAATCTATATTGCATGTTGTGTCAGCCTATAATTGTTGTTGCATTGTAACTTTGTTCATAATTGTTATTTTTAGGTGTACATGTTGTTATGTAACAATGTTGGTAGACCTAATAAATAAATAAAAATAAATAAAAAAACACCACTGAACCGATTTTGATGAAATTGGCATAGATATAGTTTGAGTCCCGGGACAGGACATAAGATAGTTTTGTTTTTTTGAAACAGGGACGCGGACGACAACGTTTTCCTGTGACAGATACAATTTGACGCGGGTGGAGAGCTAGTAGAAAATAAGTTAGATTTTAAGCACTCCACAGAATCTCTTGATGATTATTGAAGTGTACTTTTGTTTCAGAGTCTATCAGTGCTAAACGATCATAACCAGACGCACTGCGGTCTCGAACCGTACAAGTGCGACAAGTGCGGCAAAACATTCTCCATGAAGAGCACTCTACATCGACATATGAGCACGCACAAGCCGGCGCCGGAATGTAACCTGTGCGGGAAACAGTTTGCGGCGGTTTATAACTTGAAGAGGCATATACTGGTGAGATGTACTGCGAGGCTGTCAGACACGGACACAGCCACTGGTGGCTGTCTAGACACGGACACAGCCAATAGTGCCTATCTGGACACGGACACAGCCACTAGTGGCTATCTGGACACGGACACAGCCACTAGTGGCTATCTGGACACGGATAGAGCCACTACACAGCCACTAGTGGCTATCTAGACACGGATAGAGCCACTACACAGCCACTAGTGGCTATCTAGACACGGATAGAGCCACTACACAGCCACTAGTGGCTATCTAGACACGGATAGAGCTACTACACAGCCACTAGTGGCTATCTAGACACGGATAGAGCCACTACACAGCCACTAGTGGCTATCTAGACACGGATAGAGCTACTACACAGCCACTAGTGGCTGTCTAGACACAGACACAGCCACTAGTGCTGTCTAGACACGGACACAGCCACTAGTGGCTATCTGGACACGGATAGAGCCACTACACAGCCACTAGTGGCTATCTGGACACGGATAGAGCCACTACACAGCCACTAGTGGCTGTCTAGACACGGACACAGCCACTGGAGGCTGTCTAGACACGGACACAGCCACTAGTGGCTATCTGGACACGGATAGAGCCACTACACAGCCACTAGTGGCTGTCTAGACACGGACACAGCCACTAGTGGCTATCTAGACACGGATAGAGCCACTACACAGCCACTAGTGGCTGTCTAGACACGGACACAGCCACTAGTGGCTGTCTAGACACGAACACGGCCACTGGTGGCTGTCTAGACATTAGCACACATTTTTTATGTATATTTTCTATTTTAATATGTTGTGTCAAATAAATTATTTTTTCTTTCTTAGATCCACATGAACGCCAAGCCGTACGCGTGCGAGCCATGCAACAAGCGTTTCTGCACTCCTTCAGAGAAGAAAGCGCACATCGCTCACTGTCACTTGGGCGTTCCGTACCCGAAGAAACGGCCCAAGCATGAGAGGATGCTTAGGGTACGTATTAGCCAATAGTGGCTATCTGTAATCTAATTTAGTTGCATAATCTAGACACATAGCCACTAGTGGCTATCTCTAGTCACAGAGCCACTAGTGGCTATCTCTAGTCACAGAGCCACTAGTGGCTATCTAGACACTTAGACACTGCTCTAGTGGCTATTCAGACACTTGGACACTGCTCTAGTGGCTATCTAGACACCTGGACACAGCTCTAGTGGCTATCTAGACACCTGGACACAGCTCCAGTGGCTATCTAGACACTTGGACACAGCTCTATTGGCTCGAAGAAACGGCCCAAGCATGAGAGGAGGCCCAGGGTGCGTATTAGCCTAGACACGTAGCCACTAGTACACTTTATTGCATAATCTAGACACATAACCACTAGTGGCTCTCTAGTCACAGAGCCACTAGTGGCTATCTTGACACCTAGACAGAGCAACTAGTGGCTATCTCCACCCCGCAAGAAGCTATCTTTAGTACTTTTAGTACATCCACTTTGGAACTTATCTCGACGCATAGCCACTTGTGGCTGTCTCTAGTCTAGCCACTGCTGCACTGTGGCTATCTCTCAACTTTATTACTAGTGGCTATCTGGCCGTGTAAAGAATGTAATATGTTTTGTTTTCCAAATAAATAAAAATTGGCCGTGTAAAGAATGTAATATGTTTTGTTTTCCAAATAAATAAAAATCCAAGCGCTTTACTCAGTGCCCAAAGGTATGGGACCAGCGCGGGAGGCGTGACAATGACATATTTTATTATGACTTTATGACGTGACATATCGTCGCTTGCCTCTCTAACTGACGTAACTGACATTTTGGAAAATTTTCAGGCGATTAGACAGATCGATTCGTCTTGCGAAATTGATTAGGATGGTGTAGATAACTCGGTTTCGAAAAAAAATTCAGATATAGGGGGGCGCTACCATCGTTCAACTGTATAGTTTCCAACATGTTCAGACAACAGTTTCTAACAAAAAATCGGAACCAGCGATCCGGTATTGACATTGGCGCCCCGCTGTCAATGTCACGGGTAGGACAGTTCAATACAGGGTGTTAGGTAAATGGGTATATGAGCCGACACTAGCCCATGTTAACATGGGCATATAAATGATATGGTGAAGTCAGAAATTTGATATCATCATTTTAATTTTTTTAATTTTCATACAAAATATTTTTTATAAAATACGATTTCTATGAAAATTAAAATAATTTATTTTGTAAATAGTTTTTATCATTAGTAATTTTTAAATTTTAGTTTTTAAGTCATTTTAAGTTAAAATAATTAAAATGAAGATGTCAATTTTCTGACTTCACCATACCATTTATATGCCCATGTTAACATGGGCTAGTGTCAACTCATATACCCATTTACCTAACACCCTGTATAATGATGATTTCTATTTTGTTACAGCCTTACAGACACAGATTAATAAAAATGGATATAGACGACTCAAATTCCACAATGACAGACCCCATCGAAGAAGAATTGATTCAAATGCACGAAGAATAAAGATTTTATTGTTATACTAGCGGCCGCCCGTGACTTCGTACGCGTCGATCCCGTTTTACCCCCTTAGGGCTGGAGTTTCGTAAAATCCGTTCTTAGTGAGCACCTACGTTCTAAAAGGAACCCCCATGCAAAATTTGCGACTCCTAGCACTTGTAGTTTCTGAGATTTCGTGATGAGTAAGTCAATCAGTGACTTTTCGCTTTTATAGATGTATAGGATCATATACAATTCAACACTTGATCATTGATGTTTAAAATAGTGCAGTATTGGTCTATCAATTTTTACAATTACATTTTTAGATACTAGTGTTAAGCAAAAGTTTTTGTTGCTGTGTATAACTTTTTTGGCCTTAAAGGAAAATATTTGTTTTAAATTTTTTATGTGTCTGCTTTGGTTATTCCTAGTAAATATTTAAAAAACATTAACTGTTTTGTGTACATACGATTTTAATAATGTAAATAATAATTGTAAATAATAAAACCGGCCAAGTGCGAGTCGGGCTCGCGCACAAAGGGTTCCGTAGCAGCAAATATAATAAACTTATTATGTCAATTTAATCAACCTATCTCAAAAACTATAAGAGATACTTTGATCAAACCAAAAATCGTTGAAAGAGTTAATTAGCATGCATCACCTCTATTTTTTTTAGAATTTTATACCCCGTAGTTATAAAAATAGAGGGGGGGGGACATACTTTTTACGACTTTGAGAGCTGATATCTCAAAAACCGTTCACTTTAAGAAAAATGTTTTTTAGAAAACTTTATATCATTTTAAAAGACCTTTCCATTGATACCCCACACGGGTATGTACATCGAAAAAAAATTTTCATCCCTCAGTTACATGTATGGGGGGCCCCACCCCCAATTCTTTTTTTTACTATTTAGTGTCATAATTTTGTAGCGGTTCATACAACACATATTCCCATCAAATTTCATCACTGTAGTACTTATAGTTTCCGAGTAAATCGGCTGTGACAGACGGACAGACGGACAGACGGACAGACGGACATGACGAAACTATAAGGGTTCCGTTTTTGCCATTTTGGCTACGGAACCCTAAAAATAGCTTTTTAAAATTCAAGTATATTTATTTACAACCTATTTTTCTATAAACAAAGAAAATGTACAATATTACATTGTAATAAGGCCGCACTTGAAGCACATTTGCCAAATGATCTATTCTATTCTATCGGCTAATACTTCGTACAAATTAAGGATGGAGCACACTTATCGACCCGGAAAGGGATGCAACGCCACCCCGCACCGTAACGTAAACGCCTCGCCTCGCGGTTGACAGCTCGCGAAAAGCGATAATTTTTTAAAGTTGATAAGTCTGCTATGACCTTTAGAAGCCGACCAAACTTGGCCTGCTACGGGCTCTTAATTTATTCTTCTGTGTTCAATTCGTCCATTTCAATGTCGACGTCCGATCGGAACTGTAAAAGAAACCATACTATGAGTTATATTATTTTCTAAGGATGAGGCTCAGTTTTCACCAATGAATATGATTATGAAATGAATAAATATGAAACCAATGAATAAATGAATTTGACAAAATGAAATCTGATTGGTTATTCAAAACACTTTTTCGCTCCGCCTTGATGGACACTGGCCTTAATAGTTTTCAAATTCAAATTCTTTATTTGCTTATAAATTATTTCTTCCTATGTTCTATGATTAATAGCGTTGTGGGTCCAATGAATGACAGTTTAATTTTCTCCCGAGACTGGATTTCATTGGTAGGGTTTTTGTTGGCGGCCAAGCTGAAGATCCTGGCTATACAGCAGTTGCAGCGGTGGTAACGAGAGGTGGGAATAGTCGATGGTGTCCCAACACTAGTAAGCTTACCGTGTCGCCTCTTCTCTTCACCTAGGGGGCGGTGCGAAATGAAAGCTGCGAATGAGGGCTATCGTTTTAGCGCTCACCAGTTAGCGCCACTGTAGAGTAAGGTCCTGTCACTTGCTAGTAGCGAAGACAGTGGCACCAACTGGTGAGCACTAAAGTGGTAGGAGGACTATCGCAATTGCACTCATCAAGATGGCGCCACTGTAGAGTAAGGTCCTGTCGATCGCCAGGGGTGCCAACTGTTAAGTATAAAAACGATAGCCCTCATTCTGCAAATCGGACGTTTTGTGCAAATCAGATTTTTGACATTACGACCCAGACGAGTAACTGCGCATCTGGCGGCCGTGACGTCACATCCGCTCTGGTACGGAACGGGGCAAACGCGAGGAGAGTCGCATTCCAGCGAGGTGCGCAGTTGGCCCGATCAGGTAGACTCACCGTGCCGCCCCTCTGCCGGGCGGCGGGCTGGTCGCGCGGCCGCTTCTTGGGCCAGGGCACGCCCATGTGGGGCTTGATGAAGGGTTGCAGGACCGCTTGTAGCGGTTATGATGGTGGACCTGTGTACTCTGTGTCGTTTATCGATATTTCCACGTGTCAAAAGTATCTATAGTGTTGTTTGATACTATCGATGTCTCAACATTAGTGTCATTTATCGATGGTGTCCCAACACTATTAATCCACTATCGATAGTATTCCTATGTGTCAAAAGTATCGATAATATCATCTGGTGTCTTGGGATACCATGGGTGGTCCAACACTAGTTTATCGATAGTATTTTCACGATGGTCCCAACACTAGTTACATTTTCGTGGTCAATTATCGATGGTGTCCCAATACTAGCGTCTTTCTTTATGGTCATCTATCGATAGTGAACACTCGTGCACTTACCATGCCACCTCTTTTCCTAAATTCCAGAACACTGAAACGCAATTGCAACTAAACTGCAACTTCTAGTTACTTTTGAGTTGCATCTAAGTTTCTGCCATAGATTCCGTTGAGAGACCACACATGACGCGACCATTTCAAACCGGTTTGAAATGGCATTCCGTGAAACAGACATGTCTGACATTCTGACGTTTTGTGCATCTGACGTTCTTGACATGAATCTGGATCTGTCATTGTTGATATCAATACTCACCGTGCCGCCCCTCTGCCTGGAGGCGGGTTGGTCGCGCGGCCGCTTCTTGGGCCAGGGCACGCCCATGTGGAAATGCCTGATGTGCGCCCGCTTCGCTGAAGGGTTGCAGAACCGCTTGTGGCGGTTATATGGTGGAGCTGTGTACGCTGGTGTCGTTTATCGATAGTCTACTATCGACATTTTCACGTGAAAAAAAAATATCGACAATAGTTTCATATTTGTATAAAAAGACTATCGATGGAGTCACAACACTAGTGTCATTTATCTATGGTGTCACACCACTAGTCATTTATCGATGCTGTCACAACACTAATATCACTTTCTATCGATGGTGTCACAACACTAGTGTTATTTATCGATAGTGTCATTCATCAATAGAGTCATAACACTAGTGTCATTTATCGATGGTGTCACAACACTAGTGTCATTAATCGAAAGTATAACTTTCGATGGTGTCCCAACACTAATGTCATTCATCTATAGTGGAACTATCGATGGTGTCCCAATACTAGTGTCATTTTTCTAGTAAAACTTGGTGGTGTCACTTTCTGTCGATGGTGTCAACACTAGTGTGTGTCATTTTTTATCGATGGTATCTCAACACTAGTACACTATCGATCGATATCGATACTTTTACTATCGATGGTGTCACAAAACTAGCGACATTTTTCATGGTCAGCTAGTGAACTTACTATGTCGCCTCTCCGTTTGACGGATAGTTCAGGAATTTGTCATTGTTGAATAGGGATCTGTCATTTTTGACATGTGACTATAATTTCTGACATAAGACTCACCGTGCCGCCCCTCTGCCTTGATGCAGGCTGGTCGCGCGGCCGCTTCTTGGGCCAGGGCACGCCCATGTGGAAATGCCTGATGTGCGCCCGCTTCGCTGAAGGGTTGCAGAACCGTTTGTTGCACGGCTCGCACGAATACGGCTTTGCGTTTAGATGGATCTGTGGGACATAAAAACTAGTGATGCAACGGATACGAATATTCGTATTCGCCGAATAGTAGTCATTTACCGAATATTCGTATTCGGTGAAATAATAATTACGAATACGAATACCTACTTTTTTTAAATTTTGTCACACACGTGTGTCTCCGAACACTATAGCCACAGCGACACGACGAGAAAACCCCGGTCAGTGTGTAACAAAGTATAGCCTGACCAGGAACATAAAAACCCTCGCCATGTTGCGGAAAACTAATGGTACTAATTTCTTTTAATGGCAACAGTAACTGAAAACTTCATTGACATGTCACCTTGCATGTCAGTCTATTGCTGTCAAAGTGTAAACAAACTTTATTTTAAATGTGCGCAATTGATTTTGTGAATTAAATTGCTAAAATCTTTTTATAGTCGTGAAAGAAAAGTGGTTCACAATGTGTTAAGTATTTGTCGAAGAGAAATACTAAGGGTTCGGACAATATTTTCATTGAATAATGTCTTCGACAAAGGTTGTCAAATTGACTGACATGTTTATCGTATAGTACAGTCCACTATGAAAATTAGCTGTGGTTTGTTTCAACCTATACCTACCTACCTATATGTACCTATTTTAAAGTTTTTTGTCACTTTCTAAGTGTTGAATTTTATGGAATTGGGAAAGAAGTACCGAGTTTGAAGCGTTCATGAGCAGACATTGCAGTTGAATATTCAAGTTCTGAATTTGATTATTGATGAATAATAAAATAAATCCTACTAACTCGATTGATGGTTTCATTTAATTTATTTAAACCAGGTTACCTATAATAATATTTTTTCGTTAATTTATGAAAATATCAAATTAGCCCGTAATCCTGAATCCTGATACTATTATTGAGTATTAATTTAACACAGGTACGACTGTACTCAGTGTTGCACTATCAAATGCAATTGACGCGCCTCTATGTCAGGGTTTTTATGTTCCTGGTCAGGCTATAGTAAATAAATTCTCTTTCGGAATTTGACAGTCAATAGCAGGTCGATTGTATTAGTTACAAAGTAAAGTGATACAATACCAAAAAAATGCCATTTGTAAATTTTAATTACTAAAACATTAACCATGATAAAAACAGTTTTTATGAGATTTCATGACTATGTAGAGATATTCGGATTCGTATTCGCCGAATAGTAGATTTAATATTCGTATTCGTAAAAGTAGTATTCGTTGCATCACTAATAAAAACTATTATCTGATTCTATCCATAAATAGTGAATCATAAACAGGAACGTACAAGTTAACTAAGCTGTGGCGCTTAACTGAGTCAGAACATCGCTTAATCTTCGGCCCAAGAGAATCTCATAGCAGACGAGGCGAAGAAAATCGACAAGACTGAGGGTTTTCGTGTATGAAAAATCCGCCAGATGGCAATACGTAGACGCAAGGTCCAAATGCTGCATGATTGGTTATTTTTGACATGACATTGACAGATATGTCAAAATCCACCAATCACGCAGCAGTCAGACCCCACATCCACGTCCCGCCATCTAGCGGATCTTTCATACGCGAAAACCCTCCTTGGAGCGAGATCAAACACGAAGCTCAAGACCGAACGCGATGGAGGACTGTTGTGGACGCCCTCGGCCCCATCTAGGGGACATAGGACATAGTTTACCTAAGTCAGTGTCCGAGGTATGGGAGCGTCACGGAAGTTTTTTGTACGTACTTCAGATTTGTACGTCATAATATGTCAAAATCACCACTCCCGTAGGACAACAAGGTTCTGGAGTCCACATACCGCAAACAGAAAGCGCAGCGTAGGATTACCATCCAGAAGGTGGACCGACGACCTCATAAAGGTAGCAGGAAGGCGCTGGATGCAGGCCGCTATCAAACGGGCGATGTGAAATCCTTGAGGGCGTCCTTTATTCAACATTGGACGTCTTATGGCTGAAATGATGATGTTGATGACCCCTCCCGTGACGCTCCCATATCTAAGGCACTGTCAGTTAAGTGCTAAAGCCCGGTCTGTGAGCACGTAGAATTTTGTCCAATGACCCCAAGCTACCCATCATTATCGCTCGCGCGTAATTATATTGCTGTCGCGACTGTGCGACGGGCGCCCGCAGTGAGTGTGCGAGCTTGGGGTCATTGGACAAAATTCTACGTGCTCTCAGACCAGACTATAGACTTATAAACGACCTGACGATGTTCATCATGTTTAAATTATAGTGGATCTGAAACATCCGGATGCGGGCAGCGCAGAACCGTAAATTGAGGAAATCCTTGGTGTCCTCTAATCCAAACGACGTCCACTGTGGACAAAGGCCTCCCTTTGTCCAGCAGTGGACGTCGTTTGACTGAAACGAATATTAAAATATTATAGTACTCACCGCAACGTGTCGTTGAAGGCCAGCGCGGGAAGCCAATTCCCTGCCGCATATTCGGCAGCGACGAGACTGCGTGTGGTCGGGCCTGCCATACAAATATATAGGGTGATTAGTATCATAGCTCATGAGTTAGTTCCACTGACCAGTGGGCTGAGTGTGAGTAAAAAATGCATGAAAATGTTAGTTTTTGAAAGTTTCCCGTTAGGGGCGCTGTACAATCCGTCATACATTTAATGACATTTTTTGACGCGCGTTAAAAAAAAACTCATACTCAGCCCTCTGTAGCATTATTCACGTAACAAAACTTCAACGACAACAAATCGCTGAATGCGATCCTATCGAGTAATCGTTCTATCGAAATGACCCTTGTGAATACGGATTTAGAACTGTTTTTCAATGGGACGAAATCCGTCAAAATACGTGAATTAGGCCACTGTATACACACTGGACTGGCTGCTGTCATTTCGGTCAGTTTTGCCATTTTAGTGCAGTAGGCCATACTGTAGGCAGATACGAGTGTCCATGGAACTAAAATTAGTGATTTTCTTTCTCGCTTACTCCTATGGTTACTCCATACAATGTACGTCAAAATTAGTTTTTGGCACTCAAAATTAGCCTGCCCAGTGTATAGAGGTCAGTGGTTAGTTCTATCAACCATTATCTTCGAAAATCCTGGGCACTATGAGGGACACCGGACCATAGGAGGTTTTCCATGGTTAAAAAGTTTGAGTTTGAATTAGTCCGTCGATTACCTTATCAAAAAATACTCGAGAAATATTTTTAAATTAGTTGGCTTATACTAAATTCAGGGACAACGGGTAAAATAATTCCCGTGGCACTTTCAGGGGGGATGTCTAGATGCGAGCGGCGTAGGATCGGTCTTTGTGGAAATCCTTGGGGGAGGCCTTTGTCCAGCAGTGGACGTCTTTCGGCTGAAATGAACAAACTATTACAGGGACCACGGGCAAAAAGGCCCTGACGATGAAGTTCTCGAGTGGCGACCACGGGCTGGAAGACGTAGCGTGGGCAAGCCTCCTACTAGGTGGACCGACGATCTGGTAAAGGTCGCGGGAAGAGCCTGGATGCGGGCAGCGCAGAACCGTTCATTGTGGATCACCTTGGGGGAGGCCTTTGTCCAGCAGTGGACGTCATAGCAAAGGTAGCAGGAAGGCGCTGGATTCAGGCCGCTACCAACCGGGCGATGTGGAAGTCATTGGGGGAGGCCTATGTTCAGCAGTGGACGTCCTGTGGCTGGAATGATGATGTGATGATACTTACATGTGCGCGGACAGCGCTTGCTTGGTCGCGAAGGTGCGGCCACACTTCTCGCAAGCGAAGGGACGCGCGCCGGTGTGAGAATGCAAATGTTCCCGCAAGGTTGTTACGTTCTGAAAATAAATAATCTTTATTATTTTATTTTATTGTAGGAAAACAAACAGCATTCTATAACACACAGAGTACCAATTAAACTTCACATATTTTGCCAAAATTGTTTTACTTTTGGACTATTTCACAAAGCGCCTCCAAGTAAATGACAAATCGGATTTTATAAAATTTATTTTGTATGAAAATTAAAAATATTAAAATTATGATATCAAATTTCTGACTTCACCATTCCATTTATAGCCTGACCAGGAACATAAAAACCCTGGCATAGAGGCGCGTCAATTGCATTTGATAGTGCAACACTGAGTACAGTCGTACCTGTGTTAAATTAATAGGCTAACTTTATGTATCAGGATTCAGAATTACGGGCTAATTTGGTATTTTCATAAATTAACGAAACAATATTATTATAGGTAACCTGGTTTAAATAAATTAAATGAAACCATCAATCGAGTTAGTAGGATTTATTTTATTATTCATCAATAATCAAATTCAGAACATGAATATTCAACTGCAATGTCTGCTCATGAACGCGAACGCTTCAAACTCGGTACTTCTTTCCCAATTCCATAAAATTAAAAAACTTTAAAATAGGTAGTTGAAACAAACCACAGCTAATTTTCATAGTGGACTGTACTATACGATAAACATGTCAGTCAATTTGACAACCTTTGTCGAAAACATTATTCAATGAAAATATTGTCCGAACCATTAGTATTTCTCTTCGACAAATACTTTAACACATTGTGAACCACTTTTCTTTCACGACTATAAAAAGATTTTAGCAATATAATTCACAAAATCAATTGCGCACATTTAAAATAAAGTTTGTTTACACTTTGACAGCAATAGACTGACATGCAAGGTGACATGTCAATGAAGTTTTCAGTTATTGTTGCCATTTAAAGAAATTAGTACCATTAGTTTTCCGCAACATGGCGAGGGTTTTTATGTTCCTGGTCAGGCTATATATACCTTTTTTTATTTAAAAAAAAGATTATTAGCAATTTGTATTGCACAAATNACAAAATATCAAGCGCACACGTAGAGCTATCATTTAAATAAAAAAGTAATGAAATCGGACAAATGGTTTTCAAGTTATGGTTGATTTTCTAAAATTGACTGCTATTTTTGTTAGCTTCCACTTAGAGATGCCAATCATTGTTTTATAATAGCGTAATAAAATTATTAACCTGCTGTGAGAAGGGAATTGAGTATCCTCAAATTAAATCGATATCTTGGCTGACCCATGGATTAATTAGGAATACATTAAAAACGCGCGCGTAAATGCCTAATTCTGGTCAAAAAGCCAATTCTGTTTTGAAAGTATTTATGGATTTATTGGTTTTTAAACTATTTTAAAACTTGCTGTGACTCATTGTGTACCCTCAAATTTCATAAAAACGCTATTTTTGTAATATTAATAGTTTATGTTAGGAACCCCTAAAATAGCAATTTAAATTTTTTTTAAGGACAGGTAGAGGCCTCAAGATGACTGATATCTCATTAAATTTAATGCTAATCGTAATCTATATGTCAAAACGCTACTTTTGATACCTCTTGCGCAACCGTAGCTCAAAAAAAATTTTTTCCCATACAACGACGGGACACCCTAGTAGGCATCCGCTAAGAAAGGATTTTACGAAACTCCACCCCTAAGGGTTTGGTGTAGTGGTTCGGAAGGGAATACTATGCCGAGTGGTCCCGGGCTCGATTCCCGGCCGGGCAGAAATTGAAATGATGAATTTTAATTTCTGTGACGGGTCTGGGTGTTACTACGTATAATATGTATGTATTTAAAAAAAAAACGTATATATGTAGTATATCCGTTAAGCTAGCACCCATAACACAAGCATATTAATTGCTTACTTTGGGGCTAGATGGCGCTGTGTGAGATTGTCCAAAGATACTTATTTATTATTTTATTTATTTCACAAAGCGCCAGCTAGCCCCAAAGTAAGCAACTTATATCTATGCCTTTTTTTATTAAAAAAAAAAATTATTAGCAATTTGTACTGCACAAATTACTAATAGTCCCGTTAGCCTCTCGTAGTAAGCTAAATAAACTTGTGTTACGAGTGGGCTCACCACACCAGTCCAGTGGCGGCGGGGACCGAAAACATTCGCTACAAATTCTACTTTCGTTTGTATTTTTTTTGTGGATAATGCGTTTATGTAAGTCATAATAGATCACCTAAATAAATACGGCACCACTAACTGACTGGGATTAAAATCAACACCCTGTATACAAGCACTGACCTGCATGACCCGGCCGCAGACCTCGCACATGTACTGGTTGGGTCCCTGCGAGAACTGGGTCCGGTTTTTTCCTGGATGCTTGTCCAGGAAGTGGCTGATGTACCGCCGAATGGACTCCAGGACCTCGCCGCACTGTGGGAAAATAATAACTATTAGAGTAGGCGCACACCGTTTATTTATTTTTAGTTGGCCGATAGTTGTGCTCGATTTTAAATTGTGTTGGGCACCGGGTGTGCCCGTTACTATACCTTATATATATTTAATTGATTTGGAGATGTTCACTTTTTACTATATTGAAACACGTCTTTGTCTAATGATGTTTAATGAACAACTGCCGTCAAAAAGTAAAAAAACAAAGCGTCAAAATATAAAAAACATTCCAAAAGAAAAAATACAAAAAACGCATATAAAAAAGGTCTGTCGCCAACAAATTGTATGAAGAATCGGCCAAATCGAATCGGCGTAGTGTGCGCACTCCCATACATGCCCATACTGATCAACTGCCCGACTAAACTATCGGCCGACGAAAAATCAACGGTGTGCGTCTACTCTTAGCATTTGCTGATAAAATGTCTAATAGAATAAGAATGTCTATATTCAGCACAATTTAAGGTATACAAAGCAAGAGTAAGTAAACATAAAAAATAAATAAAAACATATGCTGAATAGGCGCTCAGCAAAAATCGCGACATGACACAAACGTCATGCCGAGAAGCTGGTTTTCAGGAACCAATGCGTAATGAGGATTGCGCGCCCTTCTGGTCGAGACGGTTTAATCAGACAGTGTCAGACAGGTTATAGGCGAGTTACAGACTACAGTCTGATGACACAATGAGCCAGGTCAGTCTACTAATAGCCCCTTGCCTAAACCCACAATACATAACGAAGTTATTTGCAAATGAGCTGTATTATAATGTGGACTTGTTCCCACGAAGCATAGCATAGCTGCCTTCTTCCTTTTGGAAGTCGATTTGAAAGAACTAAGTCAATATATCTGACCTAAATATCTGTCTTGCCCCCCTTAAGCCAGAAGCTGGATAATATAAGTAAAATTTCAGCGAGACCGGATTTATATGCTCTATCACGTCATTATAAATATAAACATCACTGACTTGACTATTTTGGCACTGTCTCAATTAATCTCTACACCTCAAAGGCTCCTGCTCCTACCTGCTCGCATGTGACGCTCTTTTTCTTCACATTTTCAGCATCCTACTGTTTCTAGTCGCTTTAGACCTGGTATGCACCATGGCGGAGCGGAGCGGAGATGTGTTTTGAATCTAGCTAGATATTGAAGGCTCTAGACCAGTGGTTCTTAACCGGTGGTCCGCGGACCACTGGTGGTCCCTGGAGGCATTCCAAGCCACGAAGACATCGTAATAAACAAGTGACTTGACGTGATGAATCGAGTCAATACAACGCAAACGGCGCACAGTGGGCGAGAAATCGACTTCCCCTTTCATAGGGATTTGAAAAAAAATAAGTGGTCCCTGACATGACAGAAATTTGGTAAAATGTCCCCTCGTAAATTAAAGGTTAAGAACCACTGCTTTAGACCATTGGTTCTCAAAGAGGCGGGCGCGCCTCCCAGAGGAGGCGCAAAGACCTTTAAAGGGGGACGCGGGCCATCTGTGTACTTAAGTATAAAAATCCTGCGACCGCTGAGAGAATGCGTTCCAGACTGCTCGATACGACCAATAAATAATCTTTAGCTACCCATCTTTATCGCTCGCGCGTAATTATGTTGCTGTCGCGCTCGCACACTCACTGCGGGCGTCGCACAGTCGCGACAGCAATATAATTACGCGCGAGCGATAAGGATGGGTAGCTTGGGGTCATTGGACAAAATTCTACGTGCTAACTTACAAATTCTAACTTCTGATACATCTTTCGGTTGATCTAGGGCGGCTCCTCTCTCCTAATTGCCGTGCCCTACAGGGCCCATAATGTTCTAATTTTAAGTACATAATTGATGCAATAAAATATTGAGTACTAGCTGACCCGGCGAACTTTGTTCCGCCTTAATGGCAATAAATAAGCAGACTTTTTTTTTAATTTCGAACGGGATAAAAAGTATCCTATGTCCTTCTCCTGGCTCTAAACTACCTCCCTGACAATTTTCAGCTAAATCGGTTCAGCCGTTCTTGAGTTATAAGTGGAGTAACTAACACGACTTTCTTTTATATATATAGATTGAGCATTGCTCACAGACCGGGCTTTAACTAGACATCGAAGGCTCCTGCTACTGACCTGCTCACACGTAACGCTTTTCTTCTTCGTACTTTCAGCATCGTTTTCGTCAAGTCTTGCTCGCTTGCCGGGCTTGAACGGCTCCTCGGCCGGGTGCCCGTGGCAGGGAGACACGGATACATGCTTCCGAAGCGCTTCGGTGGTTAAGAAGCGCATGTCGCACGTTGCACAGTACGGGCTGTCTTCTGGCAACTGTCAATAAAATAATTTTAGCTAAGGTAAATNGTATAGATGACCCACGCTGAACTGTCCCACCAAACTCAATGACAGGGGGGCGCTACCATCGTTCAACTATATGGTTTCCAACATGGCAAAAATCGGAACTAGCGATCCGGTATTGACGGTGGCGCCCCACTGTCAATGTCATGCATAGGACAGCGCAGTATTTTGGAACTATAAGAGTTACAATATCAAATTCCAACCACAAACCGTATTTAAAGGAAAGTTGTTGGTATTGGCTGGACAAGTCCGAGATGTAGAAGAATTAAGAACAAAACAAGGGCAGAGTTCAATAATTCACGCTCTCATCATAAGGCAAACATCTGTGCACAACAACTACTGTGACTCATTTTTGTACTACCACGTTGTATAGTTTAGTTATTTCCAAATTGTAAACGGCTATTAAAACAGCCCTATCGAAATACAGTNAGACACGGATACATGCTTCCGAAGCGCTTCGGTGGTTAAGAAGCGCATGTCGCACGTTGCACAGTACGGGCTGTCTTCTGGCAACTGTCAATAAAATAATTTTAGCTAAGGTAAATAAAAACAAAAATTGTCGACAATTACAGCAAGAAATTACCAAGTGTTATACCATTTTGGAATCCTTACTAAATGCGCCAAATTGACGTCACTTGCCACACTCGCGTAGTACAATTTTTTTTCAGTACAGTCAGTTTTCACTAGGCAAAATTTTTATTTTGAAATTTTTTTTGGGAATAATGTATTTTTTTCATCCAAGCTGGAGCAGCTGGTTTTGTAAATTTGATAACAATTTAGAGAAGCATTATTCAGGGTTACGTAACAAAAGAAAATTTGGAAAAAGTGAAGATTTGTGGCAACACGAGTAAAAAGACCGTCACCGGGAGTAGAATTTTTTGATTTTTTTTAAATGCCTATTATTTTGACAAAATGCCACATCTTAGTTTTTTTTTCATATTTACTGATAACCAGCATAACTTGCCACAACACCGAGTTCCGGCTTGACGTTGAATTACGGGACACCCTGTATAACTCAAAGGTGACTGACTGACTGACATAGTGATCTATCAACGCACAGCCCAAACCACTGGACGGATCGTGCTGAAATTTGGCATGCAGGTAGATGTTATGACGTAGGCACCCGCTAAGAAAGAATTTTACGAAACTCTACCCCTAAGGGAGTAAAACGGGATCCACGCGTACAAAGTCGCGGGCGGCCGCTAGTATAACTTACCGTAGTGAGGTAGCTGACGTGTGTGTATTTAGTTCTGGTCGCCATCGATCTGATGTTCTTCGTTTTTGACTTCCTTTTTTTCATTTTGATCTGTAATAAACAATAAATTAAGTAAGTAAAATCCATGATCCTGAAAGGGCTCTTTGAAGAATTTTGTAACATATATGTACAAACATGTGTGTACACATTTGTACAAACGTGTTGTCGTATTGTAAAGTGCCAGCGCTGATGCGTGACGTCACCAGGGCTGACGTCATCGTCATCAGCTTACGACATAGGCCTGGTTGGTTTGTAATACGTACCTAAGACGCTCTTAACAAGTAGAAGCTGGTTTATACTTCCGAACGCTTCGAGAAAACTTTTGAATCTATCTGTCTAATGCTGGTCAAAGATATGTGTCAAGATGTTTGCGAAGTCGCACAAACACTAGGTAGATATTTGTGCACATATTTTCTATGTTGTCCAAGAGTCCTGTTGCGATATTTTGTAGTCTACTCTTTGACGAAACTTTGCAACATATTTGTACAAACATGTGTGAATATATTTGTATAAACAGTTGCGATACTTGATCCTGAAAGTGCTCTTTGACGAAGCTTTGTAACATATATGTACAAACACGTGTGTACACATTTGTACAAACAGTTGCAATACTTGATCCTGAAAGTGCTCTTTGAAAAAACTTTGTAACACATTTGTACAAATATGTGTGAACGCATTATTGAATTAACTTTTGCTATACTTTGTGTAACATATTTGTACACAAATGTGTGGACACATTTGAACAAACATGTGTGAATACATCTTAAACACGTGTTTGTAACCGGTCGCGCCATAAAAAATGTCTTAGAGCTATGTAGTTACAAGTACGATGTAGCCTCCTTTGGTGCAAAGTTTGAAGATGTTTGTCAAGTTGTGGACAAGTAGCGGACTCACCATCAGTTCCTCCCTCTGTGGTGGAACTTGAAGTGCAAACGCATTTGTGCCCTGCCCATTGCCACTTCAGCTTGCTAATCCTTCGGGCTATGTCAGCGACTTTAGCTCGTTTACTGTTATGACCTCAAGTCTTCAAAAAGCAGGTCTACTCACCATCAGTTCCTCCGCCTTGTGGTGGAACCTAAAGTGCGTCTGCAGCCGGCGGATGCCGGGGAATGAAGCTCCGCACAGGTGGCAAACCACGTCTTCAGGGGGCCAGCGCTGTGCGTGACATCACGGGGCTGACGTCATCGACATCAGCTTACAGTGTTACAGTGGGACAAAGATCCCGTTGGTTTGTAATATGCTCTTAACAAGAGAAGCTGGTTTATACTTCCGAACGCTTCGAGAAAACTTTTGAATATGTCTGTTTGATGCTGGTCAAAGATATGTGTCAAGATGTTTGCGAAGTCGCACAAATACTAGTTAGATATTTGTGCACATATTTTCTATGTTGTCCAAGCGTCCTGTTGCGGTATTTTGTAGTCTACTTTTAGACAAAACTTTGGGACATAATATGTGTGAACACATTTGTACAAACAGTTGCGATACTTCATCCTGAAAGTTTTCTTTGAAAAAACTTTGTAACACATTTGTACAAATATTCGTGAACACATTTGTACAAACAGTTGCAATACTTGATCCTGAAAGTGCTCTTTGAAAAAACTTTGTAACACATTTGTACAAATATGTGTGAACGCATTATTGAATTAACTTTTGCTATACTTTGTGTAACATATTTGTACACAAATGTGTGGACACATTTGAACAAACATGTGTGAATACATTTTGTAACCGGTCGCGCCATAAAAAATGTCTTAGAGCTATGTAGTTACAAGTACGATGTAGCCTCCTTTGGTGCAAAGTTTGAAGATGTTTGTCAAGTTGTGGACAAGTAGCGGACTCACCATCAGTTCCTCCGCCTTGTGGTGGAACTTGAAGTGCAAACGCATTTGTGCCCTGCCCACTGCCACTTCAGCTTGCTAATCCTTCGGGCTATGTCAGCGACTTTAGCTCGTTTACTGTTATGACCTCAAGTCTTCAAAAAGCAGGTCTACTCACCATCAGTTCCTCCGTCTTGTGGTGGAACCTAAAGTGCGTCTGCAGCCGACGGATGCCGGGGAATGACTCTCCACATAGATGGCACACAACATCTTCAGGGTGCCAACGCTGCCGGTGGTTAATGAATGTTGCTACGCTCCTGTAGAAAACAAAATAATTAATTTATTTACAGTACCTACTCGTGCTCTTGACATAGCCCGCAAAATCGCTAAAATCAAGTGGCGGGGCACATAGCTCGTAGTCGTAGAGCTGATGGCCGCTTCAATGTAATGAGGGCTATCGTTTTTATACTTAACAGTTGGCACCCCTGGCGATTGACAGGACCTTACTCTACAGTGGCGCCATCTTGATGAGTGCAAATGCGATAGTCCTCCTACCACTTTAGCGCTCACCAGTTGGCGCCACTGTCTTCGCTACTAGCAAGTGACAGGACCTTACTCTACAGTGGCGCTAACTGGTGAGCGCTAAAACGATAGCCCTCATTGGTAGATCGCACAGGGTCTCGTCAGTAAGCAGTAGATCTTGGGTCTAATCTCATCACTGTTCTAGTTTCTTTTGGCCTCCGGTTTATTTTATATTAGGTTATATTATTAGACAGTAATAAACACTAGTACCAGGCCTGAGCCCCGATTACGGTAATTTTAAACGTCTCCAATCCAGACACGCTTCTCGATTCTGCGATACGATTGGTCGTTCAACAGCGTACGTCAGCTGTTTTGACCAATCGTATCGCAGAATCAGAAGCGCGTCTGGATTGGAGACGTTAAAAGTTACCGTAATCGGGGCTCAGTTCATCTCCGCGAGTTTGCATGGAAAACAAAACACGCACCTACTGGGATATTTAGAGAAGGCGCACACCGTTGATTTTTCGTCGGCCGATAGTTTAGTCGGGCAGTTGATCAGTATGGGCATGTATGGGACTTATGGGAGTGCGCACACTACACTTATTCTTATTATACAAATAAAAATAGGGCACAACTATCGGCCAACTAAAAATCAACGGTGTGCGCCTACTCTTAATCGACAGGACTCTCAAGAGCGAGCATTGACGCACGCACGTGTATTTTCATCCATTTGCATTGTAAAGACAATAAACTATGTATGATGAAAAGTAGAAAAAAAAAAACGGTGGCGTAATTAATACTGTGCAGTATTTTAACTGCCTGAATAGTAATAGAAACACAAAATATAATTCATGCTTATTCATACATTTCCTCCGACATTTTCCGCAGTTTGGCACCTCACGTCACATCATTTTACCGAAGTCAGCCCTATAGTTCGGCGCAGTGCCGATCACTGACGTTTGTCAACAAAATGGTGCTTGACTCTTGAGACAGGCTAAATTACACCATGTTGTTAATGACATTGAGCATATGTTACTGTAAAAGCTCGAACTACGGTTAATCTTAAGATTTAAGTGTAAGTCTTAGGATTTACCGACATGAGTTGGTAAATGTAAGTATTTCTGAAAATACGACGATTTTTCGAGCTTTTACCATTCGAATTCAGTATATGCTAGGTTTTACCTCTGTCAGCTGGTAGATGTTGGTTTTAGGAATAAAACAATGAGTAATTCTTAATGGGGAATTATAAAATGATCGACTAAAAAATAACTTAGCGACTGATGATGGCATACTGTTTTAATAACTTGAGCGGTATGAATTTGAGTAAGCGAAAAATTAATTTAACTAACGACGAATATTGATTAATAATCAAATGCAGAACGAGCTTACAAAGAGTGGGTTATGTTTAATCCATTTTAGATATTAAAATTCTGTCCGTGCGATTACATTACTATAGTCTATCCAATATAGCTTNATTTGTAATGACCTACGTATGTAGGTAAGTATGCATTCATTATGGTAAAACTTGGGAGAGGCCTTTGTCCAGCAGTAGACGTCATTTGGTTGAAACGAACGAACGCATTCTGAGCAGTAGTCATAGTAGGTTAGGTTCCTATACTATCCTAAGAATTATTGATTACCTACATGGCCAACATACCTTTCAGCATCTTTGGGAAGCAAAAAAAAAGATAAATCCGGTAGATTTCTTTTCGAATTTAAACACCCGAACGCCGCGCAATAATATTTCTTTCTCTTTATGTCCATTTTTAAATAATACTTCGATCATAGAATTAGGTACTACAACGAACGCCAGCGTCCTGACGGGCGCGCGCGTGACACTCGACTGATATAATACCCGCCGGCGGGGCGCTTCGCTGTAGGTAATTATCGGATGTACCGCGCGGAGTGAGCCAGGCCTGCTCTTAGTCTACTAGTACTCACGTGAAGTGCTTGGGACAATGCTCGCACTGGTATCGGCGGCCCTCGTGGAAGTGCTTGTGGGCGGCCGCGGCCGAACTGAAGGTCGTGGTGAACGGACACAGCCGGCATTTCATGAACCTCGCGTGTTTGGACCTGATAACATAAGATTTATTTATTAAAGCCCGGTCTGTGAGCACGTAGAATTTTGTCCAATGACCCCAAGCTACCTGTTCTTATCGCTCGCGCGTAATTATGTTGCTGTCGCGCTCGCACACTCACTGCGGGCGCCCGTCGCACAGTCGCGACAGTAATATAATATTACGCGCGAGCGATAAGGATGGGTAGCTTGGGGTCATTGGACAAAAGTCTACGTGCTCACAGACCGGGCTTTAGCTTTATTTCTAAGAAGTAGAACAGATATAACATTTTCAGCGGCTTCTGCACTACAACTCTAAAAAGTATATTACCGTAGCAGACACAGTTTTACTTTTATATGCTAGTGGCAAAATGATATCTAAGGTAATATTAAACAGTCAATTAAATACTATTTAGATAACAATTACAATATAGAAAATTGAAGTTTTTATTTTTTTTAAATTTTAAACAAAATTGGTAATAATACGGTTTAAATTATAAACCTCCATCTTAATTAAAATTGGTAATGATAAGGATAAGGTGTGTGTGCGTGCGTGTGTGTGTGTGTGTGTGTGCGTGTGCGTGTCAAAGGAGAATTAGGTTAGAATGTCTTCGGTCTCAGTATTTATTTGCTTAAAGCACAGATCACAGAAACTAAAGGGAGATGTGACAAGGGGGCGGGGCCGGTGTCGCAGCAATATGCCCAAAAACAGAAAACATTGCTCGTGACAGCAATGATGACAGCAGCGACGTCATAATGTAAACAGTTTACATTGCTTGCGTAGTACTAAAGAATATTCTAACGTTGAGTACTGACACCGCAGTGGATAATGAGCACATATTTTGATTACTTTGTGTGTGTGAATTTCTATTGCGACACTGAGTTTCGAACTCAGCGCATTAGTTGGCATCTCTCTATATAATATCTCTATGGCTTAAAGCACTATACATATAAAAAAATAAATCAGACCAGTCACATTGTTTTTCTTTGACTCACGCCCGTATTCACAAACGATGCTTGCTTAAGTGAAGCAGCAAATTGAACGCACAGCGTTGAATAGAGCTCTGTGATTGGTTCGTGTGTCACCCTGCATGTCCACGCGCACTGTGAGACCTCATAGTAATGTTTGTGAATACGGGCGTCGGTCCTCTGGCTGAGTACTGATAAAGACTACCACCAAAAAAACTTACATCTTATGTTTTTTAAGAGAGTTGAAAGTTTCGAAGTGCATCTTGCAAATATCGCACTTGTATGGGCCGTAGTCCTGAAATGAATAAAAACAAAATTACATATATTTGCTGTCTCTCTCTAGTGTGGCTTTTTAACTATAGGTATTTATAAGCGCTACAATCAATACAGTTCGCGAGTAGGATTGCCAGGTTACGGTTACGGATATTGGAATAATATTATATCGGTTTCGGTTACGGTTACGGATATTGTTTAATTTCGGATATCCGAAAGTTTCGGTTACGGTTACGGATATCTGTGCTAAGTACAGAGTGCAAATTCCAATAGTCGTCCAACACTAATAGAATGGGTACAGAAGAGTTTTGCATCTGTCACCTTCTTTTGGTCGCACAAAAAAGCTTTTATCTTATGGGAAAAAATCATGTACTTCAAAATGAAATCATTAACAGCGTAGGGACTTGCTTGACTCTGCCTACATCCGAAACTATCCGAAACCTTGAAAAATCAGCCCTAAAACTATTTTGACGCGTACGAAGTCACGGACGCAGGTAGTATTAGTATAGCTAGAATACTAATGCCCGTTTTCACCATCAATCTCTAATTTTTAAGTGACCCCTATGAAAACAAAATGCCTGTTACGTGTTACCATAGGGGTCACTTAAGAATTACGGGACTATTCCCACCTCTCGTTCCCACCACTGCAACTCCTGTGTAGCCAGGATCTACAGCTTGACCGCCACAAAAACCCAACCAATGAAGGTCAAGTTTGTCCCGGGGGAAAGTTAAACTGTCATTGGACCCGCAACGAAATTAATCAGAAGAACATAGGAGGAGTTCGAAATTAAGGTTCGACTTCCCTCCATTGCAAAGCGGATGACAGGTGACAAACAAAGGTTTAAAACCTTACCACTGAAGAATTAGGGATTGATGGTGAAAATGGGCACAAGTTACTTACTTTGCTGTGTAATCTCATGTGCTGCCAGTACGGACCTTCAAGCTGGAACGCTCGAAAGCACTGTTCGCACTTAAAAGCAGCATTATGGTAATGATCAGTAAACTTCCTTTTATTGATCTCATCTCTCGCGTCTTCTTCTGTCATTTTAATAACTTCAAACATTTCGTTAAACTCTTTCGCGTATTGCGTTACTATATTAGTTTTTCTTACACTNCATCCTTATCGCTCGCGCGTAATTATATTGCTATCGCGCTCTCACACTCACTGCGGGCGCCCGTCGCACAGTCGCGACAGCAATATAATTATGCGCGAGCGATAAGGATGGGTAGCTTGGGGTCATTGGACAAAATTCTACGTGCTCACAGACCGGTCTTTAGCTTTATTTCTAAGAAGTAGAACAGACATAACAGCGGCTTCTGCACTAAGGTCACGCTTGTATAGCAGCTGCCAAATAACACAACTCTAAAAAGTAAATTACCGTAGCAGACGGACAAACAGTTTTACTTTTATATGCTAGTGGCAAAATGATATCTAAGGTAATATTAATTCAATCAATTAAATACTATTTTGATAACAATTACAATATAGAAAATTGAAGTTTTTATTTTTTTTAAATTTTAAACAAAATTGGTAATAATACGGTTTAAATTATAAACATCTATCTTAATTAAAATTGGTAAGGATAAGGTGTGTGTGTGTGTCGTGTGTGTGTGTGTGCGTATGTGTGTGTGTGTGTGTGTGNTAATAATACGGTTTAAATTATAAACCTCCATCTTAATTAAAATTGGTAATGATAAGGATAAGGTGTGTGTGCGTGCGTGTGTGTGTGTGTGTGTGTGTGTGTGTGTGTCAAAGGAGAATTAGGTTAGAATGTCTTCGGTCTCAGTATTTATTTGCTTAAAGCACAGATCACAGAAACTAAAGGGAGATGTGACAAGGGGGCGGGGCCGGTGTCGCAGCAATATGCCCATAAACAGAACACATTGCTCGCGACAGCAATGATGACAGCAGCGACGTCATAATGTAAACAGTTTACATTGCTTGCGTGTACTAAAGATTATTCGAACGTTGAGTACTGATACTGCAGTGGATAATGAGCACATACTTTGATTACTTTGTGTGTGTGAATTTCAAATGCGACACTGAGTTTCGAACTCAGCGCATTAGTTAGCATCTCTCTATGTCTCTATGGCTTAAAGCAAGATATAAAAAATTAAATCAGACCAGTCACTTATTTTTCTTTGACTTTCACGCCCTTATTCACAAACGATGTTTGCTTAAGAGAAGCAGCAAATTGAACGCACAGCGTTGAATAGAGCTCTGTGATTGGTTCGTGTGTCACCCTGCATGTCCACGCGCACTGTGAGACCTCATAGTAATGTTTGTGAATACGGGCGTCGGTCCTCTGGCTGAGTACTGATAAAGACTACCACCAAAAAAACTTACATCTTATGTTTTTTAAGAGAATTGAAAGTTTCGAAGTGCATCTTGCAAATGTCGCACTTGTATGGGCCGTAGTCCTGAAATGAATAAAATCAGAATTATATTTGCTGTTTCAAGTGAGGCTTTTTCAAACGCTGCCAATAGTGAATAAGTTTCTTGCGCTGTTTCTCAGAACTGGCCCATTTATTGTCCCGAAGCAGTGGTAGGGTTAATACTGGGACGTGTAAAGTGCTTTTTCAAAGCCTAACTTGCATAAATAAATGAGTTTTATACTTATTATTACATTACTTAATTATTACGAACAGTGTTCCCGAATGGCGACCACGGGCTGGAAGTAGGGATTGCAATTGCTGGATCCAGCATACAGCAATCCAGCTGGATCCAGCGCCTTTTTAACCATGCTGGATCCAGCATGCAATGCTGGATCCAGCGATGCGGATCCGCAAACATATAAATTTCTATTGCTTAGTTTCGAATTACCGCCATTTTCAGCCGTTCTGTTGTAGTATGCGTTGAACGACGCCTCTCCGAAGTTACTGGTACGTTTGTGTGCTTGAAAAATCCAAAAAAGTATGAAGAAGCTGTATAAAAATCTGTCTATTTTCCTTTGCCAAAAAAGAATGTGATGCAGCAGGAGATGAAAACTTTGTTAAAACGTGTAAATAAACAAAATATTGTAGAGCCGGTGCAAGAAGATGAAGACATCATGGAGTTAGAAGAGAATGGTCTAAATGATGACGCAGAACTCGTGAAAATGACTTTAGAGCAAGAGCTTGAGATGCAACTTTTAAAAGAGAGAAGGAGAACCTTAATAAACAAACGCCAAAGCCAAGTGGTCAATTAGATTACGAAAAGGTCTGGAAAAAAGAAATGAGCGTTTATGAGACCGAAGGAGTGCGTGGTGAACATTTATCTATGGTATACACTATTTAATTACCCTAAAACCAACCAGTGTAGGAGGCCGAAAGGGCATTCAGCAGCCGGCTACATTTACTTCCAGAGAATAAAAAAAAGAAATGATCAGTCTCATGTCGTCAGATTTTAAACTGCCTTATTATCGCAGAAGATTATTTCGTATTCGTAACTTCTATTGATACAATTAAGATAGATTGCAGATTAAAATATGATCCTTTTCGTAGTTAATTTTAAAAGAATTTGTAAGATTGAGACTGATTAGCCGTATTTCATAGATTGTTGTAAGAAGTACAATAATGGGCAAGCAAAATGTGTTGGTAAGCGCAGACCTCAACAACGCCTGGACCTTTTTTTTAAATGTTCGTTGAAGTCCAAGGATGGTTTTAACGGCAAGAAAAATTCGAATAATTTCCGGGAAAACCCTAAAAAGAGCCCTTTTTTCACGCGGGCGAAGCCGTGGGCTGAAAACTAGTTACACAATAAAAAAAGTCTTAAAAATGTCGTCTTTTTATTTGCGTTCCACATTTTGCTGGATCCGCGCTGGATCCAGCTGGATTCAGGTCAATCCAGCAAGAATCCAGCTGGATTGAAAACGCCGCTGGATTGCAATCCCTAGCTGGAAGACGTAGCGTGGGCAGGCCTCCTACTAGGTGGACCGACGATCTGGTAAAGGTCGCGGGAAGAGCCTGGATGCGGGCTGCGCAGGACCGTTCATTGTGGAAAACCTTGGGGGAGGCCTTTGTCCAGCAGTGGACGTCATTTGGACGAACGAACGAACGATTGGTACGGTTAATAGAGCTATTTAAAACCCTACTTGCATAAATAATTGAGTTGTGTACTTATTACTAGCGGCCGCCCGCGACTTCGTACGCGTGGATCCCGTTTTACCCCCTTAGGGGTGGAGTTTCGTAAAATCCTTTCTTAGACGATGCCTACGTCGTAACATCTACCTGCATGCCAAATTTCAGCCCGATCCGTCAAATGGTTTGGGCTGTGCGTTGATAGATCACTATGTCAGTCAGTCAGTCAGTCAGTCACCTTTGAGTTATTATATTTAGACTTACTTTGCTGTGAAGTCTCATGTGCTGCCAATACGGGCCTTCAAGCTGGAACGCCCGAAAGCACTGTTCGCACTTAAACGCAGCATTATGATAATGATCAGTAAACTTCCTTTTATTAATCTCATCTCTCGCGTCTTCTTCTGTCATTTTAATAACTTCAAACATTTCGTTAAACTCTTTCGCGTATTGCGTTACTATATTAGTTTTTCTTACACTGTAATCGTAATTTTTATCAATATCGTTTTCGTCGTCAGAATTTTGCAAACCAAAGTCGGATTCGTGTTTTGCGAGGTCGTCATCATCTTCGCTCGCTGATTTGTCTTTGGTTTCGCCATCTTGGTATTCTGTTTCGACTATGGTGCCGTCTTCTAGGTATAGTATTTCTTTGTCTATAGTTTCATCTATTTCTTTGTCTATAGTTTCATCTATTTCTTTGTCTATGGTGTCTTCTAACATTTCTTTGTCTATGTCTTCTAGTTTTTGGTCGCCGATTTCTTCCTCGTATTCTTCCACTTGCAGGTCGAAGTGGTTGGGTTCGAATACGGTTAGAGCCAGTTTTGTTTCGAGTAGGTGTTGTTTCCGGTTGATATTCTTTATGGTGTCCATTGTTAGCTGAAAATTGAGGTTTATTACAACAGATTATTATTACTAAAGACCGGTCGCCAAGCAGATAGGATTTCGTACAATGACCCCAAGCTACCCATCCTTATCGCGCGTAATTATGTTGCTGTCGCGCTCGCACACTCACTGCGGGCGCGCGTCGCACAGTCGCGACAGCAATATAATTACGCGCGAGCGATAAGGATGGGTAGCTTGGGGTCATTGAACAAAATTCTATCTACTCGTCGACCGGACTTTATCTATATATATAAAAGAAAGTCGTGTTAGTTACTCCACTTATAACTCAAGAACGGCTGAACCGATTTAGCTGAAAATTGTCAGGGAGGTAGTTTAGAGCCAGGAGAAGGACATAGGATACTTTTTATCCCGTTCGAAATAAAAAAAGGCTGCTTATTTATTGCCATTTAGGCGGAACAAAGTTCGCCGGGTCAGCTAGTTATAAATATTACAGTGAATGGCTATTGGGATTCTAACGGCTGAACGGATTTTAATTAAGTTATGGACTTACGATATCTCCTTCAATGAGCTCCATAAGGCACGTCCACGAGGTAAGGCTCTTAGTACTAAACTCTATGAAGTTCAGGAGTCTTTGGAGACACTCGTAGCAGAGCATTTGAGGCATCTTGGAGGAGTCAAACATTTCCGCCTGGGAAGAAAGGAAGATTATTTTGTACTAAATTACAATTAAAATAGAACTTTTACAATTAAAAATCACATCACATGGGACCACAAATAGTGTCAATGTGTCAATAACATGAATATAAAGTAAAAAGTTCAAAATCATTTATGTTGTTAAAAATAAAACATTAAGCTCATAGCAGACTTATCAACTCGGAAAGGGATCAACACCGTATCGCCTTTCGCGCGCTGTCAACCGTGTAGCGAGGCGTTTACGTTACGGTTACGGTACGTAAAACAAAACGCAACTGCTTCTTTGTGTAAAATGTAAAAACTAAAAGAAAGCAACTTTTTCTCAAACTCAAGTCGTCAAACGCCTACACGAACATTTGCTGTGAATAGTGAAAAAATAAGGTGTTCGGATTTTTATCGGAGTGTTTAAATCCGTTGTTTCGTCTTTATTTGCGCATAAACTTTACCGCGATACCGAATTTGCACCTCAGCTGGAATGAAAACGGAGCGCAACTGGCGAAGAAGCGCCAATGAATTGGGGACGTTAAAAATCAGCGCAATCGGGGCACAGTGCACTGTCAATGGCTGAAATGATGAATGATGATGATTTTTCCACTTACCGTGATTCCAGTCAGCAGGAGATAGGTATTTTCCAGGTTGTAATGTGACATCGAGAACATTTTACAGCCGGTGACCAAGCAAATACGACACACCTGGAAAACGTTTTAATAATTTACTTTTTGCATTTCTAATGCTAAAATTATGTCAAAACTTGCGAGCGCCCGCGACTTCATACGTGTGAATCCCATTTTACCCCCTTAGGGTTGGAGTGGCGTAAAATCCTTTCTTAGCGGATGCCTACGTCATAACATCTACCTGCATGACTTTCAGCCCGATCCGTCCAGTGGTTTGGGTTGTGCGTTAATAGATCACTATGTCAGTCAGTCAGTCAGTCACCTTTGAGTTAGACGATATGTCGCCAGTGGGGCCAACTAGTGAGCGCATTAAGGAAACTCAAAATTACCTGAAGCCCTAAGTGTGTATTCAAATCTTCTTCAGATATCTTAACAGCCTTCGGAACCTGAAAAAATATTTAAAAGTAACCGTTCAGTAGTTTGTGAAAGAGTAACAAACATACATCATCATCATATTAAAGTCCGGTCGCCAAGCACATACAATTTCCAATGACCCCAAGCGACCCATCCTTATCGCTCGCGCGTAATTATATTGCTGTCGCGCTCGCACACTCACTGCGGGCGCCCGTCGCACAGTCGCGACAGCAATATAATTACGCGCGAGCGATAAGGATGGGTAGCTTGGGGTCGTTGGACGAAATTCTACGTACCTAATCGACGACCGGACTTTAGTAATATACAAACATAAACAACATACCTTAGCATTCTTTTTAACTTCTTTCTTAACCTTTGCGTCTTGATTCTTTTTTATGGCAGTTTTCTTCCTCTTTTTAGCTGGCTTCGGCGGCTCATCGTCAGAAGATGGTATACTTAATTCTTCTGCAGATATATAATCATCAATGTCACCACCACCGTCACTTTCTGATGATGTCACTTCGTTGAGCTTTTCCAGAGCAGTATCTATGTCGAGACTGAAAGAGAAAAAATGGTACTTAAATATTTATCTGCTATGGTAGCAGGTTCAAATCTTGATAGGGACAAAAGTATTGTAGGTATGCTAGCTTTTGCCCGCGGTTTCAATCGCGTGAAATATAGCCTATATGTTATTCTGGGTTATAATCAATAATACTATAGTTTCATCAAAATCCGTTCAGTCGTTTTTGCGTGACAGAGTAACAAACATCCACACAAACTTTCGCATTTATAATATTAGTAGGATTACGTTGAAAAGTTGTAATAGTGACTGAGTTTCTTTCGCTGCTTCTTCTCAGCACTGGCCCATTTATTGTCTTGAAGCAGTGGTAGGGTTAATACTGGGTCGTAAGTGCTTTTTAAAAGCCTACTTGCATAAATAAATGAGTTTTATTATATTAAACTGGCCGCTACTTCATATGCTTGAAAATCACTGACCTCTATACCCACTGGACTGGTGCTGTTATAATATTTTTGTGCCTATTTGATTTTTGCCATTCTGGCGCTGTAGGCCATTTTTATATCTGCAATCGACTTGGGTCATAATCAGATGTTTTGTCTTGCTTTTTTTGTGTTCTTAGGAAGGGGTATTTCAATAAATTCTCCCCCTCAGTCTTCACTCATTCATGTAGCATATATTTTATACAGTCCGGCCGGAGGTAATATTGGAATATTCAGTCCGAGCCACTAGCATCTTTGGTCCAACTGTAGTATTTGCCATCTTTTCAGACTTGTGGTGGTCTTGTGGGTTTGTTCTTCATATAATGTACACACACAAAAATAGCTATCATTTGTATGAGACAGCCTGTCCAGTGTGGATAGAAGTCAGTGGTGAAAATCTATACTAATCTATACTAATATTATAAAGCTGAAGAGTTTGTTTGTTTACTAAAACGCGCTAATCTCAGGAACTACTGGTCCAATTTGAAAAATTCTTTCAGTGTTAGAAAGCTCATTTATCGAGGAAAGCTATAGGCTATATACTATCAGCAGAGCAACAATGAAAAATGATGCAAAAACGGGTTTTCACGCGTACGAATTCGCGGGCGCAGCTAGTTGTTTGAATAAAAATCTTACCTTTCCGCATCAGACGCAGGTTCTACCTTTAGGGCTGGAACTGCATTCTTCTTCAGCGCCTGTCGAGGGTTGTTGTGCGAGTAATCCGAGGTTTTGAAGTGTCGGTAACACACCTTCGCTCCATTTTGGTAATCTTTCGGAGTTAAATTCAGGCTTTCTAGCCAATGATCTCTTTTTTTACGATCTGGTGGGAATCTGTGAAAGATTTTTATTAGAGAAAAACATAGAACTGAATAGAAAACCGCCTGTCTGTTAAAAATTAAAAGAATCTTAATTTTTCAAGTCCGTTAGATATTAAAACAAACTTTTATGTCAGTTTTGAAACACTTTTTGTATTAAAAAGTCAGTAAATGAACATTAAATACAAAAGTGAGAATGTATTAACAAAAAAAAATTGATTTTAGTGAAATTATTTGTTCTTCGGTGTGCATAGTTGTAAACTTTTTATGACCAAAACTTTATATTGTGAATAAAGTTAAATAGACATTTTCATGAATTATTAATATGTTTTAAACGCCCATTGAACTCAAATTGGGTGTTTTAGTGCATCAGTGACGTCACTGCACTGAAACTTAAAATCTAATTATGATTGCTGTTGAAAGCAGTCAATAAGATTAAACAACGAACAATGATTTAAGAAGGAAATTGGCAATTGGCTTTAATAAACTTACGCGTGAAACCGTATCCCGCATCCAGGGTAATACGCGCTCAGACAGTCCGGCACAATACACATTCCCGCACTTTTTTTTCCCACCATTTTTGAATTGTCTTTTCATTTGAGTTGATTGAGATGAAGATGCCGCGGTCTATCCGTATATTGTCATGGGAAGCCGACTTTGGGCATCTAAAACCGAAGAACACAGAATGGAGCAGCCGTCCCGAGACCAAACACGAAAATGACAAACGCGTCAAGCCAAGATGGCTGCTGCCACATGCGTTCTTACATCTATGGCCAATCTTTACCGTAGTAAAAATTCCAAATTTCGTAATAAAATTAGCGAAATCTTCATTTTCGCTACTATTCTGTTAATTTTTATTATTTTAATGATTTAAAATTAGTTCTAATAAATGGTGTTCATTTAATTTTTGGTGGACAACTATTTCAATTATTCAATAGTCTGTCAGTATTAAAAACCGGTTCTGTCGAAATAACGTAATAACGTTACTTGAGCAACGTGCATGAGAGCTTTACAATAGCTTTTTTTTTCGCGCCATGAAATTAAAATGTTTCCTCAGTTTATCCCGTTCTCTATTCAAATAATTTAATTCTAATTAATTATGTAAAACATTGAGCTTATGTACGGGATGGAATGGAACTGAGCCACATACGTGTATCTGTCGCAGGCAAATTGTATGATTCCGCATTTTACAAACGGCGTCGTCAATTTACAAACGCTCGCTGTTCTATGAAATGCCGAAGGCAAATTGGCAACTCGTTCAATTGATATTTCGACTATGATTGTTGCAATAGGGTGACCATCATAAAACACATGTTGGACAAATCAGACATAATTTCAGAAATCAGGTAGGTATCTATTCAAGTAAGACAAACCTAAAATACTGTTACTCCTNGCCCACTGCCACTTCAGCTTGCTAATCCTTCGGGCTATGTCAGCGACTTTAGCTCGTTTACTGTTATGACCTCAAGTCTTCAAAAAGCAGGTCTACTCACCATCAGTTCCTCCGTCTTGTGGTGGAACCTAAAGTGCGTCTGCAGCCGACGGATGCCGGGGAATGACTCTCCACATAGATGGCACACAACATCTTCAGGGTGCCAACGCTGCCGGTGGTTAATGAATGTTGCCACGCTCCTGCAGAAAAAAAGACAAAAAATACATACAATTTATTTTTTATTTACACGTCCCAATCCTGTAGCCTCTCGTAACAAAACTTCAATGACAACAAACGCTGAGTTGCAATCCTATCGAGTAAGAATAAATCGCTGAATGCGATCCTATCGAGTAATCGTTCTATCGAAATGACCCTTGTGAATACGGATTTAGAATTATTTTTCAATGGGACGACGTAACAAAACGTCAATGACAACAAATCGCTGCGTTGCGATCCTATCGAGTAAGCGTTCTACAAATATGACCCTTGTGAATACGGATTTAGAACTGTTTTTCAATGGGGCGACTTCTGAACGTCGGCCAAATCGAATCGGCGTAGTGTGCGCACTCCCATACATGCCCATACTGATCAACAGCCCGACTAAACTATCGGCCGACGAAAAATCTCTCGACCTCGTCTCGACGGACTCTCAAGAGCGAGCATTGACGCACGCACGCGTATTCTTCACCCATTTGCATTGTAAAGACAATAAACTATGTATGATGGAAAGTAGAAAAAAAACGGTGGCGTAATTAATACTGTGCAGTATTTTAACTACCTGAATAGTAATAGAAACAAAATATAATTCATGCTTATTCATGCATTTCCTCCGCCATTTTCCGCAGTTTGGCACCTCACGTCACATCATTTTACCGAAGTCAGCCCTATAGCTTCGGAGCAGTGCCGATCACTGACGTTTGTCAACAAAATGGTGCTTGACTCTTGAGACAGGCTAAAGTACACCATATTGTTAATGACATTGAGCATACATTTTTTTAAATACCTTTGCGAAGAAAATCTTCGGTACGAAGTACTTATTATAATTATTATAGGCTAGTTTCCTACAAAAATTTTTTAGTCCGTCAATTTTAGTATAAAAAAATATTGGACACGTATATTTTTAATTGTCAATCAAACAAATAATTACAAAGTTATAGTGCGTTGAAGTTCCGCGCGACGTCACAAAGTGCTGCACTTTTACGCACTCACTGACGTCACGGGCCTTTTCTTTAAACCTATGGCACGCTTTATCTCTTTACATTTTCATAAATTTTAAAACATGAAAAATGCGTGTTGAGTAGTTTTTGATAAGCTAACTGACTGACTAATTAAAACTCTTGTTTTTTACCCAGGAAACATCCCTATTCTGTGCTAGTACTCACGTGAAGTGCTTGGGGCAATGCTCGCATTGGTATCGGCGGCCTTCGTGGAAAGTTTGACAGTTCCAACTCCTTGCCAGACAGTTTTTTCAGACTTCATGTTTCACCAACATTGTATCCTATATTGGGAGCATACGCTGACAAACTTTCAGCTTTTATAAAATGACGTAGGTCTAGTGTTCACTAGCTCTTAGCACAGAATAAGTAATAGTACA
>NW_021130539.1:0-879 GCF_004193835.3 Ostrinia furnacalis
TTCAAATAAATTTGAATATTTTAAAGTGCTTGTAACCAATGAATTTAAACAAAACATTTAATGTTTCATTTAATTATTAAATTATTTAATTGTAAAAGCAACACATACTCAAGTTTATGTAATATATTTTTCTATGATTAATTACCAATAAAAATTAAGATAAATTTTGATTGGTTGAATTTATCTATATGAAACATATATAAACTGATTTAAATGAATATTAATTCATAGAAAATGTTAGATAACACTAGAAGAAACAGTTAACAGTCAGAAACAATCATTAATGTTTAATACTGACGATAAATCTTCATGGATAGAACCAAGTTTTATAACAACATATGATGATGAAGAAGATATGGAATCAGAAGACATTAATATACATTCAATTAAATTAGAGGAGTATATTGCAGACAAATATGTTGTAGAAAAAGGTAGTATTTTATTAAGATTATATTAATTAATTAATTATTTTTTCTTTAGATATGATTCTTGAGATATTGGAAGAAGAATTCCCAAATCTTAGGAATGATTCCATATATTGGGCACCAGAAGTATACTGGTACAAAATTATGCAGTATACAAAGATTGATTTGAATGAAATAATAAGATTATACCTAGATGAACCCTTTAGTTGCACATGTTTATGTGACTGTTGTTCCCGATTAAAGTTAAGAAGAATTATCAATAGTTTCCTTAAATAAATATTAGTTATTGCTTTGTTGTTGTTATGTATTATTAAATGTAATATTATTATGTATTATTAATAAAATTATGTTTGTACATTGTTTTAACTCTGTTTTTACGATAATTTACCATATTTAAGTTGTTTTACAGTGTTTTGCCTTGTTTTTCCCGATTTACACTGTTTTTGTCTATTTT
>NW_021130541.1:0-2458 GCF_004193835.3 Ostrinia furnacalis
CAATTTAATTTTCATTAAATCGAATCTAAAACAAGCACCAAATCCTTTTCAACATGCCGGCGTATTTATTATTCTCTTAACACCACCATTCGAGGTTCCTCGGTTGAATATTTAACCAAACAGCAAACATTTGCTCCGGTTAAAATTGACCGCCAGTTAACGCATTAGTAGTCGCTAATTAACGTGCATCCGTTGCACTCGCTTGTTTAAAACGGTGATGGATAATAGATTTTACTGCCTAATTAATAACTGGAGCTTAATTGACTAGACAAACTAAATAATAAATACTTTTAGTTTTAACTTTAGTTTTACACATTAATTACAAAACTATTTGAATTGTTTTAAGTTCATTATCTATCTACACAAAATAATATTAAATGCAAAAAATACTTTTAGTAGCAATTTTGATTCCTTGTGCATATTTTTATATTCAAATAAGTATAAATAATAATTAACTAAAGTCATAACGACTAATCTTTTGATTTGAAAGTTCGGAATTCAAATCCAAAATTTGACTCAATCTAATACTTATTAATGAATTGTAAGTGAGTGCATAATAATTAAATAATGGATTGACCGTACCTTAAAACGGTTAAATAAGTACCAAATCTTATCTTTACCAAGTACCAACCTACCAGTTAGTAATCTAATTTGAAAATGTACTTGTAACTTGTAATGAAGCAATGTAGATATTACTGGTATTACTAAATAATTTAATACACAATCCTCATAATTTCTTCGTTTAAATGTATTACCTAACTAAGTTCCGGAAACATATTGAAATCCAAACATTTAGTTACCGAGACGCAGTCAAATGTCACAACACAATATAGTAATAGTATTAGTAGACCAGGCAAGTTTTGTTTAGATACGAACGAGTTACCGGCCGGTATGAAATTTCCGACAGCGTTTGCAAACTTAGTTCCCTTGGCCAACTTAGTGGATTCGTCTGCTGCAAGCGCCTGGGGCACGCTTTCTATACTAATATTATAAATGCGAAAGTAACTCTGTCTGTCTATCTTGCTTTCACGCCTAAACCACTGAACCGATTATGATGAAAATTGGCAAAGAGATAGTTTGAGTCCCGGAAAAGGACATAGGATAGTTTTTATCCCGGTTTTTAAAACAGGGACGCGCGCTATAAAAGTTTTCTGTGTTCATTAGCTCATTGCTAATAACAATACCTAGTCTAGTTAATGTAGGTAAGTGCTAGGACAAGGTATTCTATGTTTAAACTGTCTATAAATAGGCTCATCTGCTGCGATCGTTATCGTTTAGTAGGCATATGGAACCAGACACTCGCAATCCGAGAACAAGGCTTTGTTAATACGATCAGAGTAGTTCCATATTTAGAGTCAAATTCATCATCGTTATTAGCCATAAGACATCATCTTTTCTTAGACTTCTAATAGTTCTTCATAATTTTTAAAATCTAGTTGTGTTGTTGCAAATTAAGGCTGAGTTGCACCACCTTAATTTAACCAGAACAATAACAATAACCGGTGCTTTTTGTATGGAGTTTGACAGATTTTTGACATTTGTCAAAGCTAAAGTAAAACAGTGCAACTTAGGGCCGATTTTTCAATCGTCAGATAACTTTTAACTGAAGAATAAGTTTGGCACATTGACAGTTTCAGTATGGGAAATGTGTCAAAATGACAAGTTTATTCTTCAGTTAAAAGATATCTGACGATTGAAAAATCAGCCCTTAGCCTAAGATGTGCAGAATAATGTATATTTCTCTTAGATTAATCAGTTATTTATGCCACTATAAAATATTTTTTAAGATGAATACTTGAATGAGCACGACGATTTATTTGTTAGTTTAGTCAAGAGTGTTTTAAAGTACGTCCATCCATTCAAGTCAAAGCAGTACAAACTGGCTAAGTTGGTAAAATAGTGCCTTGGTTACTTGTTAGTGTAGTTATTCGTTTATTTATATCATTCGTAACAATCACAAATCTTATTTATGCCGAAGAAGCCATCAGTTATAGTTTGAATCTGTAAGAACAATGTGTAGTTCTCTTAGATTAATCACTTAATCATCTATACTTATAATAAATTTGTAGAGAGGTCAATTCTGTACATGAAATATATTTTCAAAATAACTATCAGGGGGTGATTAGTGATCGATACTGATGCCAAAAATGCAATCAGTAAATTTTTTGTCTGTCTGTCTGTCTGTCTGTCTGTATGTTCCTTATAGAAACAAAAACTGCTCGACGGATTTTAACGAAACTTGGTACAATTATTCTTCATACTCCTGGGCAGGTTATAGTATACTTAGGAATTCCCACGGGAACGGGAATTAGCGGGAAAATCCTTTTGTATGAAAAATCTAAACCGCTTAAGTTAGACGCTTGAAATTTGGCATGCAGGTACCTTAGTAGACTTAAAGCTTAGTTACAACAGGATATTGCAAAATTCCCACGGGAACGGGAGTTAGCGGGAAAAAACA
>NW_021130542.1:0-19615 GCF_004193835.3 Ostrinia furnacalis
GCTAAACTCGAGGCTGAGGCCTTAAGGGTTCTAACCTAACCTAACCTACTATTTTCTGCGATACCTACCTACTTTCTGCAACCATACTATTTTCTGCAATCTCTTTGTTTTACATAAAATTCTTGTGAAAACCATGATCATCTGCCATAAGCTTTGATTTGTGGGTAACGGTGGGTAAGTATGTGAAGTGTCAATTTGACCAAACAAATTATTTGGGATCAATGATATTAAAGAACTATAGATATGTTACGTTCATAGAAATTACGATTTGAATCCGTGCCGAGCTATTCCAAATGTTTGAATTTTTATCAATTTTTTCAAGCCAAACCATATTTTTCAGCAATTTATCTTGTAGATAAATTGTTGGATAGGTACATCTTGTACAGCTTTGATCGCTTTTTGCAAATGTTCTATGCTATATTGAACTTTTGGAGTCTTTGGCATACTGAAAATGAAACATTAAAAGTCATTTCAATATTTATGCCTGTAATTTGCAAAACAAATCTAGCAATGAGCAACTTAAACACTGCTACTGCATGGTGGCAAAACTCTAATAATAATTGCCCTGGGCAATAACTATACATTAACATATGGCAATAACTGAAATTATGGTGGGCAATAACTAAAAATATACAGATTTACGTGCAGTGATTACCCACCGTTAAAATGACTGTTAGAAATCAAGTTTTATCAGTTATTTTCATTGATAATGGAGAAAACACTTATAATTTCATCATGACCATACACCATTAGTTGAATATTAAATAACTTGCAAAAAAAAATTAACCTCTAAGCAAGTAATTCCTTAGTAAAATTGTTAAAGTCTTTACCTGTCTGAGTAACATTTTCACCCGTCTTGACAAAATCCGCCATAACTGTTTTTTTTTTAGTGTTTCCTATTGTAAATTTTAAATCTACTCTTGATTGATCTCGGAGCCATCTACTTAGTAAATTCAAATCTAACTAGAGTGATTCAAAGTCAGCACCTGACAATATTATTCTTAAAGCGGGCAATCACTACCAGTGGGCAATCACTCTCTGGTTTACCCTACTTACGATTAATTATTTTGTTACAAGTTTTATAAATAGTTAAATAAAATTCTTATTATTTTTAATTATGGTTTTTGTTTTTAAATATTCACTCTTAATACCCAGCATCGGGAAACTACGGACTGATAAATTGGAAAATTTACTTTAAAAATCACAATATAACCCAATGATGTCATTAAATATATTAACCCTTGGGACACACACAATCGCGATAAAATTCGAGCGAGTACTTATTGGTACGAGTGAAGAGAGTATGTCACGCGCGAATCATCGGGTTATAGCTATGTTTGTGGCCAAGGGGACGTCCAGTACTATTATAGTTTTTTCATACCCTGCCACACAATATAAGTTAGTACATAATATAGGGTAGGTACGAAAAAACAAGACTGAACAAACATGTAGTTTAGTAAAAGTTTAGGTATATTTAAAATCAAATTAATGATATTGATATGGTACGCAGCGGCGTAGCGTCTTTCCATTCTATACATAGCCAGAACGCAAGGGTGTGAAACTAATCGAGTATAGTTTGGATATGACTTTTTTTACTAAGCTCCTCCAAACTATACACGACCAGTACGCATACGCTGCGTACTGCTCGCGTATACTTTGTAGTGACTTAGGTCAATTATCTTCCTCCAAAATATACATCGTCAGTACGCATACGGACTAATCATGTATGTATTGTAATAAGTTCGCGATTACAATATATACGCGAGTACTTAGTTGCATGCTCGTCATTTTGACTTATTTACCTCTCTTTCTATTACATATTAATTCATAACTGAGTTTTTTGGTGTTTGTATTCTGCCATAGAAAATATATTTGTTTTGGGGCTGATATTTTATCAATTCTCCAATAACTCTAAAATTAAGAATTATGTATGTCAAAATGATTTTGTTCTTGAGATAAAAGCTTATAAATAAAAATAAATATCCCTGGACATTTTACACTGCGCTTCTAGTCCCAAACTAAGCAAAGCTTGTACTATGGGTACTAGATAACGGATCTGGGGGCACGGCAGTGCCCCCACCAAGTCGAGCGCGAAGCAAACACTGCCGTACCATCCTTTACTGGAACCATTTCGCCGCATTTTCAGGCCCCTATTTGAGAACCTCTGGATAAGACCAGAACGCAGAAATTTTCGTCATCTAGTAAGCTATAATCACATACCTAAAATCCAAAATTTCAAGTCTGTTGGTCATTTAGTTCCGAAGTTAAGCGAAAGCAAAGTTTCGAATTTATGGCACTCACTCACTCACTGATGATCATCAAAATAGAACTAGTACTTCCCATAAACTCAGAGAGCTGAAATTTGGTACAGAGTTAGGGTTTAATGGCCACATAAAGGGAAAACTATAAAAACTAGGAAAATCGAAGATCTGGAGTAACACCACATTCATAATCAATACTACTAGCGCCACACCGGCACTTGGCGTTCGCCTGTACTGCTCACCGCTAGATGGCGCTAGCACTTTGTTTGAGCGTCGATTTTCTACACCGCGGTGTCCAGATTTTTTTTCCTTTCTAGACCCCCCCCGTCGATTAAGTTGAATGTTGTGTAATTTGAATTTGGTTGATTTCGTTTATTATATCGTGAGGTTCTATAAGGTTAAGTTATTATTAAATCAATTTTCTGATTCGTTGTCCATTTTAAAGGTCGCTGTGTTTAATATCGTAAAAAAAATGCCGATAATATTAAAGGACGACGACGTTAAATAATTATGCCACATTCTACAAAAAAGAGTGAAATCCCACCAAAAACATTCTGTAAAAAACTAGCCAAGTCTCGATGGAGCTGCTTGTTTATCTCTAAAAAGTAATGAAATCTAGACAAAGTCGTGCCAAGTCTATGGTTCCTTACTGCGATTTCTTTATTATTATAGTTAATGTTGTGTGACTTGGCCGTTGAACAATCTTTATTAAGATAATAAGTATTATTGAAATACGCAGCTTTATTAAGCCTACAATTGACTGGTTATTTAATCAACGTTTTCCAAGTGGCAATTTTCCATCGTCAATGGGTAGCGGTTCTGGCAACAGATTGATGCAATGGTGTCATGGAGCACCTGGTTTTGTACCCTTCAACGGCCAAGTCACACAAAATTAACTGTAATAATAAAGAAATCGCAGTAAAGAACCATAGACTTGGCACGACTTTGTCTAGATTTCATTACTTTTTAGAGATAAACAAGCAGCTCCATCGAGACTTGGCTAGTTTTTTACAGAATGTTTTTGGTGGGATATAAACATACTTAAATACTTTTTTTTGTAAATACATACTTATTATACATAGAAGACACCCAGTCCAATACAAACAAATATGTTCATGCACACAAATTAATGTTTGTACTGTGCGGGAATCGAACCCGCTACCTCCGGAACAGTTATCCGTTTCGAACCACTACACCAAACGGTCGACAATTTTAGTTAATAATGCACGTTTAACTTTCTTCATTCACTCTCTCTCATTTTAAATGAATTTATGATTACACTAATAAATAATTGTTATTTAATTTGAAATCTACCTAATCAATTTAATTTCAGAAACCACTTACATTAGTGTTATAAATCTAGATTTATTATATGTAGATTCAGTAAAATAATAATATTTTATGTAATAATTAATTAATTGAAAAATGGCATCACCGTACGTGATACTACATAGGTAGTTCTTATTTCTAATCTCTAGGACAAAGCACGAGCATAATATCTAATAATAAAAGTAATAATTCCATATTTTACTAAATCAAATCAACTAAACACACTCTAGTCAACTGTAAGTGGTGTAGTATAGTTTGGAGCGAAGACGGAATCCATCCACGATACAAACTATACACGATCAGTACGCAAAATTCGTGTATAGTTTGTTGTGACCGATTTACAAAGGGACATTCCGAAATATACACGAGCAGTTTCCTATGGGTGCGTTCTGGCCATGTATAGAACGGAAAGACGCAGCGGCGTAGGTTCAGTAAGAATATCCCTTTTAATCCCATTCACCCCCTTTAAGCTTGCACAAAGTGCCGATTTATGGGTCTTTTTTGTAAGAAGCGCACTTTAATTAATTTTATTGTAGGGCAGTTTTGTACGGTGCGGTTGCGCCGACGTTGTTTCAGCATGAATCAGAGAATATTTATAATTCAATGATTGGCTCATATTATTCGGATTTACCAAAACAACTGTGAAAGGTTATCATTACTACGAACTGGGTATTCTTTGTAAAAGATAAAATGCTCAAGTAGTTAACTAAACGTGGGTTCCGTGGTCCTGACAAGGAACCCTTATAGGTAGTTTCGTCATGTCTGTCTGTCAGAGGTTTTGCTTGGAAACTATTGGCACTAAAGAGCTGTAATTTTGTTGAAGTATGTATATAATCACGCCGATAAAGCGGTAGAATAAAATATTGAAAAAATATTTTTTTAGGGTAGCTATAAAGTACCTAAAGTGGGGATGATTTTTTTTTCATCTTCTACCCCATCGTGTGGGGTATCGTTGGATAGGTCTTTTAAAATTGCTTAGGGGTTTCTAAGACTATTCTTCGATTCAGGGATCCGTTTGCAAAATATTAAAGTTTAATATGCCAATTTTTGTTCGAGTAGGGCGTCCCCCCCTCTAAAAACTAAGCCGTTGGCTTGAAAAATCTGGAAAAATTCAGTGCTTTTTAAGAACTTTCAAGGAAAATTATAACGGTTAAGATAGGTCAGTTAGTTCAAGAGGAATAGTCGTTTAACTCAAGTAGGTATTATAAAATTTCTTACCTAACAAAAATTCTTTGGAAGAAAATATTAAGTGACTTTAGATGACATAATTGCTTTCTGAAATATTATTGTGTTAACGACGGACATTACGGAACTCTATACTGCGCGTGGCACGACACGCACTTGGCCAATTTTTTTTACCATCAGGTTAGTCATGAATGAAGCTAGCAACTTACTATGCTAGAGCGTGTGAAAATTTTTGGAAAAAAAACTTCAATAATTGCGTTTTAAATCATACTTACGTGCTTAGCTAATAAAGTTCTGAAATTCATATTTTGAGTGCAGTAAAGGTCTAAAATAGAAGGCGATGCTATTCACCTTAGTGATTGCGACTATATGCAGCGCAGGCGCCCCTAAGGTCACACACACTCACGGCCGTATTTTCCTGAGCACGGCGCGGGGCGGGAAGTTTACAAAATATGGATTTTTTGATAAGCAATACTACTCTTATAAATATCTGGAGCACTGTGATTTCGTGCGAGGCATCTCCTGAATACTTACTAGTTAGCACATTTAATTTGTTTAGAATAATATTAACACAAGTGCAAAAATATTTCGCTAGAAGAATTAAAACTGTGCTATATTATTCGTTAAGATAAGATTGGATATTCAATAATTGTCTTTTCTGTGTAAGTGCATTGGGCATGTTTTCACATGCCAACAACATGTATCAATAGAATGTCCATTTCGGACGTATAATAAATTTCATTACAATAATTTAATTTGATTTCATTAATAAGTAAATATTTAATTAAAATATTCATTCTGGTATAGGTCTGCAATTGCAATGTCGTCCCCAAACGGTGAAGTGACTTATCAAATTTGTCAACGCAGCCTTCTCCAAGAGGCAATGGCACCATCGGCTCCGACATTAGAATCTGATCTTCCAGAGAATATGGAGCACACGATAAAAGAAGATGGAATGACTCCATGCTGTGTCAGGAACCGGCTGAAGATCGAAGCAGACATCAAGAAAGCGCAGTTGCGTAAAGAACAGCTCACGAAAGAAAGGAAGATTATGGAAGAGGAGTTCAAGGTGAAAGACATGTTGCTGGATGCCGAGATGGAACTGGCAATATCGTCACTCAAGTGCGCTGAAGAAGGAACCAGTACTAGCAATAACAGCCAAGTTAATTATGTTGACCGATTACCAAATTGTGAAAGTAGTTTTGGTGCCCTTAACCAAGTACGTCAAGGATGGTCCTTATATGCGAAAGAAACGAAACCAGAACCTATAGGCAAGTAATTAATTAACCCATTTATAGTTATTTTGTCAGCGACCAAATTCATAATTTATGATGTTAGGTATTTCTGTTACCATATTAGTGCTGATACAATGCAGTGAGTGATAAGTTTTCTCTAAAGAATACATTTAAAACGATAAACCTTGTTTACTATGTAACGATTAAGTGACTACAATTCTAGTAGGTATAATATTATCCAAAATGTAAATTTTTTGCTCCGTCTTACTCTTTCTGCATGACCCGTGGTTGACTAGCAGAGAATGCCATCCGGCATTAAGTCCGCCACAGTGCATTGTATTTATGTGTGCTAAAGTTAAAAATAAATAAATAAAATAAGTAAATTCATAAAAACAATGCGTTCTTTTATAGTTCAGTCGGTCAATCTCGGCCCAGTAAGGTTTTAAAGAATTTTTAAGTAAGGTATTTATTAAGAAGTTGCAATTATTTATATTCTTAGGATTAGAGTACTTATCAGCACTTGACTCTCTCTGGATACGGGAGGTGGCATCACCGGCGGCGGACGAGTGGTACGAGGTGGTGGCTCCGGGGGATGTGGTCATCCTGCGGGTCATCCTTTCCTACAGTTCAACTAATACTTTCTTCGGGAGAAAGACTTCAATCCAACTGGACATTTTCGATAACAATGCGAATGAGGTAAGCAATTCACTTTCCTGTCAACGTACACTGGTCAGGCAAGTAGGTTAGACTTTTCTTTTCTTACTTCTTCACCGTATTCCTCCTTTCCGGTTGGATTATTTGACAGTGGAATCTTTTACTAGTTAATTTTATATCTTTACTAGCGGCCGCCCGCGACTTCGTACGCGTGGATCCCGTTTTACCCCCTTAGGGGTGGAGTTACGTAAAATCCTTTCTTAGCGGATGCCTACGTCATAACATCTGCCTGCATGCCAAACAGCCCGATCCGTCCAGTGGTTTGGGCTGTGCGTTGATAGATCACTATATGTCAGTCAGTCACCTTTGAGTTATTATATTTAGACTAGTAAAGAACGACGAACACTCCTTCTGAGAAGTTTGTGAACCGCTTGCGATTAAGAAGAAACTGATTATATTTCATGTTTTGTCACATAAATTCCCAGCTTAGTAAATAATAGTACATTATCTTTATATCCAGCTCATCAACTTGCGTGCAGACTCCTCCGAGTACGTAAGGGTGTTCGTGTGTGGGGAACTGTTCGCGCTGATCAATCGGGCCTGGGCCTTCAGGCCTATCCTGGTCATCCGCAGCAGAGACTGCATGCCCGTGCTGAAGGTCAAGGCACCACATGCTATAGAGAACAACAAAGTGATCAGGGTAGGTAACATTTTTCAGGGTTTGTTATCAAATTGGCACTGATGTTGTTATTTAATGCGTAGAACTATTATAGGTACGTAAGCAATACCATGGCTTTTTAGCCCGCACTTTTCTGTCTTTGGCAGAAGCCGCAGGCTCCACGATTCGAGGTTCACAAACGTTATGTGGCGTTCCTCGAGACAAAGTATAGTCTTAGGATAAAGTTAATAAATTGTAATTTGGTTTTTATAACAGAACTAGCAGACCCGGCGAACTTTGTTCCGCCTTAATGTCAATAAATAAGCAGACTTTTTTTTAATTTCGAACGGGATAAAAAGTATCCTATGTCCTTCTCCTGGCTCTAAACTACCTCCCGGACAATTTTCAGCTAAATCGGTTCAGCCGTTCTTGAGTTATAAGCGAAGTAACTAACACGACTTTCTTTTATATATAACTAGCTGACCCGGCAAACTTTGTTCCGCCTTAATGGCAATAAATAAGCAGACTTTTTTTTATTTCGAACGGGATAAAAAGTATCCTATGTCCTTCTCCTGGCTCTAAACTACCTCCCTGACAATTTTCAGCTAAATCGGTTCAGCCGTTCTTGAGTTATAAGCGAAGTAACTAACACGACTTTCTTTTATATATATAGATAATGCTTTTTTGTATGAAAGCATATCAAAATCAAAAATCAAAATCAAAAATATTTATTCAGTTTAGACCACAAGTGGCACTTATGAACGTCAATAGAAAATAATAAAAAATGAAAAGGTAGCCCTTATGGGGCACTTTACATGTCTCCTTATCTTTTGGGCTATATACTTTTTATGGTGTAATAGGGTTCAATGATGCAGGTGAAAAGTGGCCAATGTACCTAAACTCGTATTTTATTTTCGTCCAGGTGCAGACGGTAGACAAGCAGACCATAGGCCGCTTGGACAAGTGCGGGGTGAAGTCTCCTGGCCACCACGCCTTCCTGACGTTCCCTCTCGATCTCCACGCCAAGTACAAGGCCGCCCTCATTGCCAGCAGCTTCCTCATCGTGAGTGTCTTCGTCAAAACCACTTTTGACTGATTTTTGCAGTTTTTGACTAATAAGTAATTTGCTCTGGCTTGTACTGCATTAAAAAAATCTTTCGTAATAAACATTTGGGTAATATAGCACAAAATTGTTAATATTGCAGGTTTCCGGGATCACAAAGGAACTGCGCAAACGCAAACGAAGGGTCAATAATGGCGGTAGTTAATTAAAAAGTGTTTGGATGGACTTTAGAAGTGTGGATGAGGATGTCAGTTTTATTAAATTATAAAAAAAATATTTCATCAAATTAAGATTAAAATATATTTGAACGCTGAATGATGAGGAATGATTGGTCTATGGAGGAAACGAAAGGGATGAATGAGGATTGAGACTGAGAATGGTAGTTTAAAAGAGGAGTCTGTTGATTGCAGAGAGTGTGTTGTGGACGACGTAAGACGGAAGACGAACAAGTTGTGTAATTATAGTAAAAGACGTGTAATACTATTCTAGTGAAGATAAATATATCCAGTTATCAGCTTTACTCTAGTGTTATCTATTGGAGAACTCCCACTTCCCACATCTGTCAACCATACCTACTATTTGTTTTATTAAATGAAATTAAATGAAAATGATTTATTTGCAAAATGATTTATTTGCAGAATGTAAATGTACATTAGATAGATGTTACATAATGAAATAGAGCAGAACACATTCGCCAGATTATTTAACAGAGTAGGTACTTATTAATATTACGGTGGCTGTTTTAATTCACTGATTATGTAGGTAGTTGTTATAACCGTACCCAGACTCCCCTACATAAACAAACATTACAAATCCTGTTCAAACTGCCTACCATTATTTTGTACGGAGCCTACGACGCCGACGCAGCGACGTACTTCATTCACTGTCACTCGCGATGAAAGTGAGGTTAAAATTTATTGTTCAGTAGCTAACTAGCTACCAATATCCTCTTCCTCAACTCTTTAATGAATGTCACAATAACATACACTAAGTCCTTCATGTTCTGTTCCCTTTTCTATCTAAATTCAATTTACAAATCAAAATGAAAATTTTGTCCTACAGCGCTCTTTGGCAGATTTTTTTTAAAACAGCGAAGAAAGTTGATAACTTTTGTAACTTTTTGGAAAGCTTATGAATCTTTTTAGTTATTCTACTAATTTGTAATCCAACTTCCATACAGTTTTTTTCCAATACCTTACGGCGAAGTTCGGGAGAAATCAAAAAATAAAATATAATTACTTACTTACCTATGTTCAGCAGTGGACGTCCTATGGCTGAAATGATGATGATGATGATGATGACTTACTTATATACCTATTGTTACTAACGACCGTTTTCTAAGATTATGCAAGTTTTGGGCAAGCACTTTTTTAAATGATCCCCAATTTTTCATCTTTCAGAAAAGTATCAATTCGTGTTTAGAGTGAACTGGTTTTTTCAAAATGGTTTTTGGTAACAAGTCAGAAATTTCTAAAAAACTCGAATAAAGTAACCATCCAGTTTTACTTTTCACCCCTGGTTCACTGGACTTTTTTTGTTGCTAATGACCTCTAGTACAATCCCTTTCAAGGAATAGGTCGAGTTTCCCAGTCACCCTGTATAATATTACTCGTATAGCCCGACCAGGAACATAAAAACCCTCGCCATGTTGCGGAAAACTAATGGTACTAATTTCTTTTAATGGCAACAGTAACTGAAAACTTCATTGACATGTCACCTTGCATGTCAGTCTATTGCTGTCAAAGTGTAAATAAACTTTATTTTAAATGTGCGCAATTGGTTTTGTGAATTAAATTGCTAAAATCTTTTTATAGTCGTGAAAGAAAAGTGGTTCACAATGTGTTATAGTATTTGTCGAAGAGAAATACTAAGGGTTCGGACAATATTTTCATTGAATAATGTTTCCGACAAAGGTTGTCAAATTGACTGACATGTTTATCGTATAGTACAGTCCACTATGAAAATTAGCTGTGGTTTGTTTCAACTAGTTACCTATTTTAAAAATGTTTGTCACTTTCTAAGTGTTGAATGTTATAGAATTGGGAAAGAAGTACCGAGTTTGAAGCGTTCATGAGCAGACATTGCAGGTGAATATTCAAGTTCTGAATTTGATTATTGATGAATAATAAAATAAATTCTACTAGCTCGATTGATGGTTTCATTTAATTTATTTAAACCAGGTTACCTATAATAATATTTTTTCGTTAATTTATGAAAATATCAAATTAGCCCGTAATCCTGAATCCTGATACATAAAGTTAGCCTATTAATTTAACACAGGTACGACTGTACTCAGTGTTGCACTATCAAATGCAATTGACGCGCCTCTATGCCAGGGTTTTTATGTTCCTGGTCAGGCTATACTACAGTTTCATTCTTGGAAACCCTGAAGCTTCTAAAAACGCACTTGATGTCTACAGCGCCATGCAGCGGAGATTCGGGGAACTAAAGTGCACATTGAAACATGCTGTTTTCAGCAACATGAAAGATTTCAGGAAGAGTCCCGTTGCGGGCACAGATGGAAGTTTTCACTAAAGAGCATCTATTTTATTAGTTTAGCTCTTCTTTCTTTCCTATGATATTAGTCAAAATTTTCAAGTTTACCTACCTATATGGAGTGTTTTATGGTATTAAGGAAAAAACTTAAACAATGTAAATTGTTCTAGTTATCAGTTGTTAACAATACACCTAGGTAGTTTTAAAAACTGTGTCAGTTAATTTATAACATTTTCATAAGCTCGTTTTATGAAATTTTGAGGTCAAACAAGATTCAGGTAAAATTATCTACACTTCATAAAGTCATCTCGGTAAAAAGTCGAAGCAAACATTACAGACCCTTAGTTGTTTTATTAACGAATATATTTAATTAGTCGACGGACGCGTTGCTAATTGCCGCCAGCAGGGGTCGCAGGTAGTGATGTAGTAAAGCTTTACGGATTTTTACTTGTTTTGTCGGTTACTAACGCCCATATTCACAAAGGATGCTTGCTTAAGTGAAGCAGCAAATCGAACGCACAGCGTTGAATAGAGTTTGTGATTGGTTCTGTGTCACCCTGCGTCCACACGCACTGTGAGACCTCATAGTAATGTTTGTGAATACGGGCGTTAGTAGAGGACGATTTTTGAATGTTGTGTGATCAGTTGCAAGTTGCGACAAAAAAACTATCACTTATAATTAATTTATTGAAAAATATTAAATAATTAAGTTTGTCTTAGTTGAGTAAACTGAGTATGAAATAACTTTTATTGCCGAAATTCAATATGAACTCATTTCGTCATTTACAACGACGGTTCATTCTTCCCACTTATCGGTACCTTTCGGATACTGCCAAGTGTGATCGGATACGCACCGATAGTTCCGGGGGTCACTAGCGCCCCTGGCGGCTAAGCCACGCATTAAGCATTCACTGGTACCTAATTTCGTTGGGAAATCATTTTGTTAATTACGTTTCCTTGTGTCAAATTTAATTATTTTTTGCGTCGCGAGTCTCGCTAATTTAGGACGGCATGTAATGTATGGGGGATCAACTTAATAAAAACATTACTCTTTCATTACTTTGCATTATGTAGGTAGAAGGTAAGGAGTCTTTTTTAATCAAATTGTAAATTATTCAAATATACTGAACCGCAAAGTATTTTGTGTTTATTTCATAAATCTAGGTCAAGTACTTTTAAAGATGTAGTAGTTTTTCTAACCGACCCTTTTTCTTTCCGGTCCAGTGTATTTTCTGATGATAATGATAGTTTTTAACCTATTACTAGAGACGTCATTATCTTGGTAACTACCAGAGATGACGTAGGTATTTTTTATTAGATAGTTGATCAATTTAACGAAGCCCTAAACTGAGTAGTTAGGTACCTTCAATTTCTTTTTTATGGCTTAAATCGTGCTCTAGGGTACTCTAGATTTGCAAATGGTAAGTATTATAAAATAACAGTAACAGTTTCATGATAAAGTACAGCTTGCAAATTTCTTGAAGTTACCTTAAAATATATTTTTTTGGTAGGTACATTTTTTTACATTTCATCGATTCTGTGATTAGATTTATTCGCTTTCTCTGTGTAAAAACGGAACAGGTAAATAGGAAAATGACCTATATACAATGGCTTGTCCATACAATATTCGCACAAGTAACTAGGTAAGTAATAACATCTGGAAAGGTCAACAAAGAAGTCGTCAATGTATTTTTTAGATAGCTTGTATAGAAAATTGGGACGGGTAAACTAGACAGCCATTAGACACGTGTCAGGTACCTTCTGCCCTTTCCTACGCCAGGTATTGTCCTGTAAAAGCCTGTAATTTCCCGAAATACATTTTTATTTTCAACTACAGGGTTACTTGGAAATCGTTGGCATCCTTTTAATATAAAACTCTACTCATGATACATAGTATCATCCCAAATACGAGACAAATCCAATGAGATTTTTTGTCATTATTTCTACTATGTATTTGTATTAGTGTGCTCTTATTTAGACTATTGTACAGTTAACAGCACATCAGGCTATACATTTATATAGCAAAATACATCGAAATAAGATGCCACAGTATGAAGCTTAATGTGTCTGTACAAGATTTTAAATATGGGAATTTTAACTCATTGGATTTGTCTCTTTTGGGGAATGTACTAGTATCATGAGTAGTCTTATTATTTTAAAAGGATGCCAACGATTTCAAAATCATCCTGTATAAAAGCCAAGATTAAGACATTTTCATACCTTAATTGAGTTAACTTTCCGATTTTGCATCAGCCATAAATCAAAGTTCACATCTACATTACATTTCCTGTCTTTTAGCAATGAAAGTGTAATAAAAATTAAATGGTTTTGTGCATCTCAAATTTGAGTGCTCTCAAAGAGGCCTATAAGAGTTATCTCCGGTCAGAATTAAAGTTAACGGGGTAGATAAGGGAGGGTTTACGAGCCAACTTGGGGGAGGGATTCATCGTTCATTAGCGAATTGTTCTTATTGCCGAATTGCTTGCGATTGGCGGAAAAGGTAAGTAAGTAATGCTAAAAGGTTGCTGTGTTTCACTGTCCTTCTGCGAACGTTTTTGTAAATTATAAGTCGCTTTAGGCAATAAATTTACTATCAAAGTGCATAGTATCGAGGACAAGCAAGAGGACCTTGGTAAGGTAGTAGAAGATAACAGATACTATTTATTGTTATACCACAGAAAACTGACCATCAGAAAGAAGACAACAAGACGGAATACTTAGCGACTTAAGCGGTCGTTTTGCTGAGAATTGATCATTTCCAGATATCCTGAGGAGGACAGTTTTAATTGAAGTAGGGAAGGCGATGAAGAATTTTTTCATAAAATATACAGGGTGTTAGGTAAATGGGTATATGAGCCGACACTAGCCCATGTTAACATGGGCATATAAATGGTATGGTGAAGTTAGAAAATTGATATCTTCATTTTAATTATTTTAATTTTCATACAAATCGGATTTTATAAAATTTATTTTGTATGAAAATTAAAAAAGTTAAAATGATGATATCAAACTTCTGACTTCACCATACCATTTATATGNTTTTCATACAAATCGGATTTTATAAAATTTATTTTGTATGAAAATTAAAAAAGTTAAAATGATGATATCAAACTTCTGACTTCACCATACCATTTATATGCCCATGTTAACATGGGCTAGTGTCGGCTCATATACCCATTTACCTAACACCCTGTATAAACTACTAACCTGCACAACATAATAATTATGATCCTATGTAGGTAACTTTTTATTACGTGGAAATGTAAAAAAAAAAATCTATCTATAACTACATATATTAAGTGACTTGCACGGAATGTTAAAGCAAAATTATTAAAAGTAAATATCCTGGTCAGGGAAGTTCCTTTGTGGATCTTTTACCTGTGACCGGAAAGATGACCTATTGCTGATCGCATCTTAGCTGAAGCCCGAGCTTAATCAGCGCAGTACTGTCAACCCCCGAAATTTACCGCTAACTTACACACAAAAAAAATAATTCGTCTAGGTACGAGTATTTCTCTTTATCTTTCAAGATGAAATATTATTTCAAAATTAATTAATATTTTGAGTTAAATAATTATTTAAAAAAAATAAAGTACCTAAACTACGAGTACTTTGTAGATAGGAAAGTAATTTTGCTTTTCTGTTTGTTACTTATGTTTTCACGCCTATAAAACACTTGGTCCAATTTTGAAATTAAAACCGAATCTGCATAGTGTAATTTAATAGTTTTATAGTAGACTAATAGTATTAACTACTTTTTTGGCGAAAATTCAAGAGATTTCTTGTCAGGTTCAACAAAAAGAGTCTCTATGAAATATTTAAAAAGTTACGAAATTACTCGTCTCTCAATATGCTTAAATAGCTCCGAATCAGTGGCAGGGTTAAAGTAACACTGGGACTTGTAAAAAAGCGTTTTAAGAGCCTACTTTCTTTGAATCTGATATTACTTTTCATAAAGATCCATCGATCTTTACCATCGAATGCTTTAGTTCGGAATCGACACCCGACTTTTTGCACCTGATTATACCTTGCTTCTGGAGGGCGTTCCTCCTCGGGATTAGCGGCTCCTGGCTGATTAAAGAGGACGCTCCTCTGCAGCTCCTCAAGACCGCTTATTCCGAAGATGAATGGCCGCGGAAAATATTCCGTTATTACCGGGGGTGAGCTTGATAAACAATGATGGATGGGCTGCACAGGTAGGTAGAGACAGTCGAAGTATATTTAACATGGATCCACAAGCAGGACTTTAATTAAAAAGGGAAATTTACTAAAAGTACATTATATACTCGTAGTAGACAATATAAAAATTGCCTTGCTCGCATCAATATCTATCAATAAAATAAATAATTATTATTCTGTGCTAAAACTACTATTGGAAACTCTTCTAGAAGAGGTTGACAATAGTGATAGATTTTTATTATTATACATACATACGTTACATACATTATAATTTGTCCTGAAGCAATCATAGGGCTAAAATAAGTTATTATGTACGATTTGTATTAAAAGCTCTATTGTACGACGTTATCATTAGAAAAAATACAGGTTGCGTGGTCTGTGTATTATTATCACTGTCTTTTGATCCTTCTCTCTCAATGTCTGCTAATATTTACTAATATAATAATACATACTATTACACTGTTTGAATGACTAAGTGCGACTTAGGTTAATAATCTTTAACTCTTTATTAATTTATTAATTTGCCTTAAAGCTGAACGATGATGTTTTAATCTAGTGTTGGGCATTGAAAGTAATTAGTAAAATGAAGTAGTACTACAGTAGTTAATATGTGGTGTTTATCTTAACACTAACTTATTGTGTGTAGCCTTGTTTAATTAAATAGATAAATATAATTAGGCGCTTAACATTCTAAAGACTTATTTATAGAGCACGAGGCTAAAAAACTATGACTTAAAGAATAAGAACATTATTTTAATCTACATACCTTACGACGTACTTATAATACGAAAGGGCAAAACTAACTAGATATTTCACATCTAACATACAGTTTCACGCATCTTTCCACCAGCCAGCGGCGCGTAGTCACAATAAAAATGAAATCCCGAACTCGTTTGTAATCAAAACCGCTAATATTTGAAACAAACAAAAGCCGGCATAGGTGACCAGTAATTAAACCGGCACAATACCCGCATGCCATAAATTTAAGGGCATTAGCCTGGAAACAGAGATAACTCGGAAACGTTTTTTCGCCAACCAATACAAAATTTTACATCCCGACAAAAAGGTTCCAAAGTGCCGAGTAAGGTTTCGGCGGGTTTGCGGCTAAAAAGTGATTTAATTAATTAGAATGTCCACCGCGAAGTTAAAAATGGAGATATTTTTACCTCCTGATAGCACTCTTGCCTACAGGTAAGTATTCTGGCCTCCACATAGCGTAGTTTTGTTTAAAGCTTGACTATATTATCAACAGCAGAATCTGTGTTAAGATCAAAAGTGTAATTATGTTTCAAACATTACTTCAGATAGTACCTAAGTAATATTAACTTTAAACTGCGTCAATCTTACTTACGTCTTACGTATAATGTTTGCGGTTGTTTGCGTAGCTAAAATTATTTCGTAAATTCACAAAACTTCTCTTCTTCACCTCGTGAATTTTCCAAACTTTTCCAGTTCTTAAGTAGCTGTTTTTTTAAATAAAATTATATTTAAACAATCCACTTAAGAAGTAACATGACGCCAAAGAATAAAGGTTCATAAATGTTAATCATAAGAGTATAATATACAGTGTGAGTCACGTTAAAGTGTACATATGAAAATAGATGAAACTAGACCTATTTTTATCGACAAAAAAGAGGTCAAAAATTTTTGGAGTTTTTTTTTAAATTTTTTATAGAATTTTTTTTCTTCCAATTACGTATTGTAAAGAAAACGTAATAACTTTTAAACTAAGCGGTATATCCTGATAAAATAAAAACAGTAATAATGCTAAATAACAGGCGATACTAAAAAAATACATAAAATACACAAAAAAGGCCAACAAACAAACAAAAATGATACTTTTTGAAAAAAATCTGCTTTTAAATTCGTGTTTTTTTGGTTATTTGATAAATTTCTCCAAAAAATGCCCCTATAACAGGTGGTTTTTATTACTTTGTATTAGTCTCTATCGTATTACCTTCGTAAAACCAAAAATCGCATGTCTCTATCCCTATCACAACGTTTGCAATGATCGTTTGAACTAAGCCTCTCCGGGTGCGCCATTCAACGCTTCGTTAACAACGAAACTGAAAATGGCTCTAGATTTGTAATTTTGATAAAGACAAGTTAGATTTCAAATAAAAACAAAAGATTACGATGTAAAATAAGCATTTTAGTTAAAATTAAAATTGTCTCTACCTGTAGCGGAGGATAATGTTGTGGCAGGCCTTTGTTCAAACGATCATAGCAAATATTATATATATGGATAGAGACATGCGAATTTTGGTTATACAAAGATAATACGATAGAAAATAATACAAAATAATAAAAACCACCTGTTATAGGGGCATTTTTTAACCAAAAAAACACAAATTTAAAAGCAGATTTTTTTCAAAAAGTATCATTTTTTATTATTTGTTGGCATTTTTTGTGTATTTTATGTATTTTTGTAGTATTGCCTGTTATTTAGCATTATTACTGTTTTTATTTTATCAGGATATACCGCTTAGTTTAAAAGTTACTACGTTTTCTTTACAATAAGTAATTGGAACAAAAAAAAATCTATAAAAAATTAAAAAAAATCTCAAAAATTTTTTGACCTCTTTTTTGTCGATAAAAATAGGTTTCATTTATTTTCATATGTACACTTTAACGTGACTCACACTGTATATGTTGTTGGTATGCCATATAAATAAATAAATAAATAAAAAAGAATAAAACTATATTATTTTTACAATCGGTCGAGTAACAAATATAAAGGCGGACAAATCATTTTCTTCTACATGTATTTATTTACAAAAGAACCTAACCTAAATAATCTGATCGCGACAGAAATGTAGGAACAAATCTATCCTAGAAGAATTTAATTTTGAAGTACTTATCCTTAATCAATTTCCAAATAGAAAATCTTTAGATTCTGGAATATAGTGTTACAGTGGCATGAGGCATATCCTTTTCGAACTAGGTAGCCTGTTTTAACTTTTTTGAGTTTTAGTACTTACTACACAGGCTGGCATTTGAATAGAATAAAGTGAGCTAAAATGCAACAGAGTATAAAAATAAAAAGTACTTAGGTCGTTACATATTCTGTCAAGTATCTACAGCCGTGTCCCACATAGAGATTTGACCACAACCTATCTTACCTTGCTATGTATAATAGGAAAATATGCATGTCCTTTTACTTTTGCTTTTAAATGGGCCAGGTTGATCTGAAATGCAGGCAGTTTAAGGCTCTAGACCTTTGCAATTGTGTAGGTACGAGTAGCTTACAGATTTTTTATTTGATGAAATAGTCGCTTTTTATTACTTTTCTTGATAATTTTTAGGTTGGCTGTAATTCTAGGACATATTACTATTTGTCTGTTCAGTGATTCGAAATAGAAAAGGAGTAAGTAACTAGAGGTAATTTGTAAGCACGTGTTCGTAAGTAGAATTCATAGAATCTATTTGGAAGGTCAAGCCGGAGGCAAAGAACTAAAATAAATACTGTATTAACGTCCTCGAACGAAAATAGTGAACAAATATTAAAATAAGAGTTCATAAAAAATATCTCCTATCTCCAAATATTGAGGGTGAGTAACTTAAGCATAGAAGTTTCATGAAAGCCTCAGGATAGTGTTGTTTTGAGTTTCCCGAACACATGTATAAGGTTAGGCTTTGTTATAGTAAATTGCAAAAACAACTATGTACTTTTTTTCTTATAATTTTAACTTAATTTCGTTTCAAAATTCAATTTTCTTTGTAATCTATGTAAAATTCGTAAATAATTCGGCAAGTGGATTTCAAAGAAACATCATAAACCTAAACTTTCTCATATTTTTTCCATTATTTATGACTTCGCGCGGCAGACTTTACCTGTGTTAGTAAAAATTGTCAAAAATCTTAAATTAGTCAATGAGGGCTATCTTTTTTGCGCTTTAAAGTTGGCACCACTGTACAGTAAGGTCACTTTCACTTGCCTTGTGGCAAAGACAGTGGCGCCAACGGGTGAGCGCTGACGTGGTAGAAGGACTGTCGCATTTGGACTCATCAGGACGGCGTAGGATATGTAGGGACAGGTTGTGTCGCTAAATTGCATGCCAGTTGTGATGATTTTTGTGCGAATTAAAAAGTATTTAAGTATGTTTATCCGTTGTCTAGTACCCATAGTACAAGGTTTGCTTAGTTTGGGACTAGAAGCGTAGTGTAAAATGTCCAAGGACATTTTTTTTTAAATTATTTTATTTGAATAAATGGATTTTTATTTCATCTGCATTGTCAATCGCCAGGTGGACATTTACGGAAAAAAAATCGATAGCCCTCATTGACCGGGAGTGTCAATAGTTTCTATGCCGTTTCGTTGGCGGCGCTAAGCGGGACTGAAAAAGGGCTTTATCAGGCGGATCAAGTGCGGCAGAAGACCGTGAGGCCGTATTTTGTTTACAACCGGGATATTTACGACGCCCTCATTTTAATATCTGATGTTGATACGCTTTTGTATTTTAATGTGTTTCATGAATAATACGTTATAAAGTATCTATATTTTTGCCCGCGTCAAGTTTCAAATTAAGCTTGCTCGCTTTATCCAATTGTTGGT
>NW_021130544.1:0-772 GCF_004193835.3 Ostrinia furnacalis
GCAAGATGCGTTGGGATATTACCAAGAAAGCTCTTATCAAAGTAACCCCAGTCGGTGGTATTTGTAATTATAAACCACCTGCATTATTTTATCATCTTTCTACTCGCAATTCAGAAGTAAATATTTTCCAGAGCGATGGTTCACCAGACGATACCGACTACCTGGACACCTGGAAGGGAATGGAAGAGGCTAAAGAGTTGGGCCTGGCCAGGTCCATTGGGGTGTCCAATTTCAATGCCACGCAGATTGACAGGCTGGTCGCCAACAGCAAAGTGAAGCCAGCAGTCAACCAGATTGAGGTAGGTACATTAGTTTATGAGGTGAAGGGAAAAGATCAATCCAGGATTGGATGTTCTCAAGTTTCTAGTTTAGATCTAGAGGTTCTAGTTTCGATTGGCGGTGTAATAAAACAAGTTTGTGTATTTTGTTTTCAGTTTGGTTACTTTTGGGACATGAATCGAGATTGTCTGAAACAAAAATACTAAAGGACAATGTTCGTTCTCCATACGTTGTTCGCCGTTAGATCAACAGTGCCGAAAAAATACTTTCTAGGTTCTAAATGACACAAATCTTTATGTAAGAACAATTATTCCTGGCGGACCAATTCTATAAACTTATTGTTAGCAATATTGTTATCATAACCTCTTACTTACTAGTATTGTATTATAATATTGTATGCACATCGATTTGGGAGATGTTCTGAATTGTAGTTGTCGCAGCCAAATTGTATTATAATATTGGACGGGTTTTGGAAATAGCTCGGCGTTCCACT
>NW_021130545.1:0-753 GCF_004193835.3 Ostrinia furnacalis
GCTTGAAAATTGGCATGCAGGTACCTTAGTAAACGTAAAGCTTAGTTACAACAGGATATTGCAAAATTCCCACGGGAACGGGAGTTAGCGGGAAAAAACATTTGTATGAAAAAATCTAAACCGCGTAAGATAGATGAAGGGGGTAAAACGGGATCCACGCGTACGAAGTCGCGGGCGGCCGCTAGTTTTAAATAAAAAAATGATGTGTTACTTGCGATTATAAGATTTTACAAAAAAAAAACAGTAGAAGTAATTAGTAACTGTCAACTATGTAATTACTATAAGAGCTAGTTGAAAGCCTAATATAGGCATTATTTTTGATAAACATATGCGGTACGCAGATCGCCATAATTATAAATAAATAAATAATAATAAATAAATAAATATCCTTGGACATTTTACACTGCGCCGCTAGCCCCAAACTAAGCAAAGCTTGTACTATGGGTACTAGACAACGGATATAAACATACTTAAATACTTTTTTTTTGTAAATACATACATATTATACATAGAAAACACCCAGACCCGTCACAGAAATTAAAATTCATCATTTCAATTTTTGCCCGACCGGGAATCGAACCCGGGACCCTCGGCATAGTAGTCCGTTCTGAACCACTACACCAAACGGCCGACGGCCGAATTAAAAAGTAAATGCGTGATAGTAGTTAATAATAACGTATAATAATAAAAAGGTTTTCATACATAAGCATTTTGTGAAATCAGTTTCGAGCCTTACCCCTAGCAATTTAAAGT
>NW_021130546.1:0-519 GCF_004193835.3 Ostrinia furnacalis
TTAAATTAGCCCATAATCCTTAATCCTGATAAATAAAGTTAGCCTATTAATTTAACACAGGTACGACTGTACTCAGTGTTGCACTATCAAATGCGATTGATGCGCCTCTATGCCAGGGTTTTTATGTTCCTGGTCAGGCTATACTGCTAATGCAAAATATATTTTCTTAATTAAAATGATGATTTTTTTACTTGAAAAAATTGACTTGCTTAACTACCTTACCTTACCACACCTGCATGTTAAAGTATCTTCCCAAATCCCAAAATGGACACAATTATGTTATGTTATTAATATTAATGTAAAATAAAAAATAATTTGGTACAACGTTATATCTCTGTTCATTATTGTCATGTCTATGGCCGTGTCGTATGACGTTTCGTATGACGTTTCCATGGAAACGGATTGTGTTGACTAATAAAATGATAGAATATCAAAGTACTTTATTATTTAACTAGCTGACCCGGCGAACTTCGTACCGCCTTAGCGTAGAGATTTTCTTAATATTTTTTTCCGTAAGAA
>NW_021130548.1:0-596 GCF_004193835.3 Ostrinia furnacalis
TTTTTTGACAAGTATTGTTTTTGATGGGATTTGCTTTTCCTTTTGTATGACATCACTGCGGGCCGGACGCGATTCGCGCATTTCACTTACGGCCGCTTAAGCGCAAAATATGGAGCGCATTACTCTTTATTGACTATAAAATATGAGTCGATTAAGCGTGCAAAGGGCCGTAAATCGCGTGGACGCTCAGGGCTCATTCAGCGCTAGCGTGCGATGTATAAGTTGAGCCCCTAGCAACTAAAGCGTTGTACTCGTAACGAGTCTGAAAATTATCGGAGCATTTTAATTCTTTTCTCAGAAAGGCAAGGCAAATGGTTTAATTTTGAAGCTCATTCCTACAAGTTGGGTTAATGGTAAAATATTTTTGCTAACTTGTATATAGGTAATGTTTAAGGTTTGAAAATTATAAATAACTTGAAAAAACTTCCCGCCTTAGGCAGTTCGATTTTTTCAAGTTATTTATAATTTTCAAATTAGTTTGAGATGCGACTCTTAACGCTAAAAATTAAATAACTATGTTTAAGGTTTCTAGGCATTTTTTGTAAAAATATAACTACATAGAACCTAGTATCTGGGGGCACGGTAGTGCCCCCACC
>NW_021130549.1:0-575 GCF_004193835.3 Ostrinia furnacalis
TGGATTTTGTTCGTTGAAATTGCAAAAAAAATTTCGGAAATTACTAGTCCAGTAACTACTCTGAAATTGTGAGACATGCCTTAAAAACTCAGGATGTAATAATGACCATCAAAGAGCACTACCTCCACAGTCATCTTGACCAATTCCCAGATAATATTGGTCACTATAGCATGCTATAGCTAAGAACAGCGGGAGCGATGCCATCAAGACCTAAAAACCATTATAAGAGAGGTACCATGGGAGATGGGATCGGCATATGATGGCTGATTGCTGCTGGGGGATGTAACGTGATAGTCCCACTACACCTTATTCACAAAAGTCGTGGAAAAGAAAGTTTTTGGGCACTTAAAAGTATAAAAATCGCTGATTTTGATGAAAGGACATCATCCATTTTGGTCCAAAATCAAAAGTGCCGGCCAAAAAATAAAAGTGCTGTATTCTGATAGAATACGTCCGCCTTAGCATTTATTACTATGGCACCAAAGCTGTAGCACCACTGTGCATCGTGGTATTTGAGTTCTAAAAATATATGAAACGACTGACTTTGATCTCAAATACTACGACGCACAGTGGTT
>NW_021130550.1:0-39264 GCF_004193835.3 Ostrinia furnacalis
CTGTTTTAGAGCTGCGACCGAAGAGGCATAACGTTGTATGAAATTATCCAAACTTCCCGCAGATGATGTACAAGTTTTGGAATCTAAGATGTTGCTTAAGTAATGTATGCCTAATCGACGCTTGTCCTGATATTTCTTTTCCAGACTGTCCCAAAGTACGCGATAGGTATCACCAGTCGGAATTATGCCAGCAGTAATTTTGAGGGCATTATGCGTAAGTTTCCCTACCAGATACTGCACACGCTGCGAGTCGGTCAGCTGGGGATTGAGATGTATATTAGCTTTGAAGGATTCATAAAAAACCGGCCATTTTTCCATGCTACCATCAAATGATGGAATGTCAATCGGTGGTAATTTGATATGCATATGTGTTTCAACCGGCCTCGATGGCGCGGCTGAAGAGGCACTCATCTTGTTCCTCATTCGTTTGATGCGAGTGTATAAATCCTCAAAGGCTATCATTGGGCTATAGTCAGGCACAGCCGATGCGTTTTCTAACAAACTAAATTCGTTAATACTGTCCATAATAGCCTCAAATTTGGAATGTAATGCGTCAATAGATTCGGACTCGATCATGAAGTGTTCGTTTGACCGAGTATCCACAAATGATGTCACCTTTAAAGAAAGCTCGTAAATGCTATTCACTTTCTGAAATATCGCGTCCTTTTTTGCGTGAAGAATTTTCAATTTGCGTTGAAAATCCTCCATTTTGCGTATTATAAAAGTGCGTAACAAAAAATAAAAATATTAAAATTAATTGCGAATAATATGCGAAATTGCGAATATGCGAAGTTGCGAACGTTCGGTCCAAAATTGTACCCAGAATAACCTCAGGTTCCTTAACCGTACCTATTGAAATTATAATGCGTAACAATAATGCAATAATCCCGAAAATTATTTGCGATAAAATAAAATTTAATAAATCCTAATTTGAAAAATTTTCCAAAGATGTCAGATGTCAAAATTTGGAATTTTCTAGAGTTCACCAAAATTACGTAAATTCTATGAAAAAATTATGCGAAAATTATACTGATGCTATCCGGCTCGAAGGACCACAAAACTATGGTGTGGCGTGTAAATAGCCACACCAGGCGGGATCTTAATCGGAAGTCCAAATTACGTTTCCCAAATGATTTTGCCTGCAGAGGAGAAATAGTTGGTCCCACTAACCTCTGAGCCAATCTCGGGTCCCCTTCCGTCAGCTCGACCACTGCTGGCACCGGGACACTCCGGGATGAAGATGGATCGGCTTCACTTCCCCTGCAGGGGGTTCAGGTCACGAGCAATTTGGGCTTTGAATGCGGAGATGCGTTTGCTGCGTATGCGTTGTGCGTTATGATGCGATTTGCGGGAGATAAAAGTGCGGTTTTTTCACTCGCGAAACTGCGAAGATGTGCGTTGCGTTTAAGTTCTTACGGTGAAGGGTGTCAAAGCTTGACGTTCAGAAACGCCAAGAATGACCACAGAGATGTGGAAACCAAACAGTTTTCTACCTGCAGACAAAACTATTTGGGAATTAAAAATAAACTAAAGTTGAGCGTACATCTGCGTAACCAATAGTAGTAAATCATACCTTTCTAGAGATACAGATACTTATATTCCTTTCGCATAATAGCTTCGGTCAGCAATGGATGGATGACCGACCATATTTAGTGGAAATTATCACAAACACTTCATTACAATAGCGTCAACAAACAATAGCGTCTAGACAAACCTAAAGAGGATTTAGGACGCTATTTGGATCAAATATGTAATTGCTCAATAATGAATAATAAATAAATAAATAAATAAATAAATAATTTGTAATTAGATAATGAACGAAATAAAAATTTTCATCCAACATCTAATTACTCTTACTTCAACCAGCCTAAATGGTAACACTATTTTGAGATATGACGGAATTCACCATTTATTTGGTTCGGTGCAAGTAAAAAAGAAAACCATGCCTGCATAAACACTTGATACAAGTAATCAGTCTTGACAACACTATCCCATGCCACCTTTAATTCTCTGCCAATCGAACGCTTCAGAAACGGCCAGAACTTGCGCGATCTCAAGAAGGCATAGTACACATCTGTTGACAGACTAAATTGGCATCAGACAAATGGGTTGTGTTATTTCTGTCCCTTTTCGCTAAATATGGCCTGTTGACTGACGAAGACATTACTCTAGATTTAATCGCCATGCCACAGAGTTGTATGTTGTCTGGATGGAATGTGTGGTATGCGGAGGTGAAGTCCAGACGTTTAACGTTGAGTGTTAGATGAATTTGTTGCACATGAGAGCTGTTGTAAAAGTAGACGTGCCTTTTTGTACATAGGGTGTTGATTTATATTATATGTGTCACCGTAAAATTGTGAATTACGTCAGATTATAATCTGACGTAGTTAAATTACAATCTAACCTAACCTAACCCACTGTTAGTTTACAATCTAACTCGTTATATTATAAACTGACGGAGTTCGCAATTTCACGTTGACATATGCAATGATAACAGAGATAATGAGAGAGATATCATTGGTATGAAAATTCACTGTGAGTAGGTACGAGTACATCATTAGTGTCGAAATTCATGGAGATCGGAGTTAACGTTAACTACTTTTAATGCTTTATTTCAGCAGTAATGTTAAAACTGTTGAAGTTGTTCGTTATTGATGAGCACATTCGATTCTTGAAATATGTAATACTTGTAGCAAGAGTACATTGGAGGCAAGGCTCAACTTCAAAAATAAACCTTTGCATTACTGGAGTAATGTTGCTAACAATTCATATAACAACAGAAACTTTGTTTTTGTTTCTATAAGCCCTAAAATTACTTCGTATAACATGACAAATCGCTTGATCTTCAGTTGTTTGCGTCTAATTTAACACGCTTAGGCTTACCTAGGTGTGACGCGAGGTCTTCTTATCTTCATTTTGGCGGGGATTGACGTGAAATACCACTACTGACTGGGCGCATCATTGCGTTACAACGTCTTGTAAGCGCTCTTAGCGCTCTTTAAACCTATTTATCTTTATTCATTGTTTGCACTACTTAAAGATTTAACTATGTACACATTACATTTTCATTCAATAAATTTCATTTCGTTATGCCCCCAAAATAATTAGTCAAATCAAATCAGTCAGTTCCTAGTCATGTCAGGAATTTAAATTGAAATCTTATTCAGACCACTAATGCTAATAACATTTTATTTATTTAAACTATGACATGACACAGCTGTTAATTAATTGACCCTGAATTATGTCTTGCTATTAAATAAATTCACAAGAAATTATTGTTTCTAATAATATTCAAAATTATTGCATTATCATTTCTAACATTCATTTTACCCATAATATGCAGAAGGGTAAAATATCTTCGCTTGGGGAATGCGTAATGTGTAACCCTGTAAGAATCAAGAATACAATGTGCACGCGAGAGTGGCTGTTGTAAACTAGATTCTCACGACAAATCGCAGAGAGCTGTTTTGCGAGGCCTATTTCCAGTACCAGATACATTTAAGTTGAAAAATCATGAAAAATACATTTATTTATTTATTTAGAAACGTTTTTGTGACGTCTCAGTATACAATTAACCCTACTGCTGCCTGGGGAGAATATTGGGAACTAGTGCTAAAATGCCCACTGGAATTTTAATCACTGCTGAACGTCTTTTGTTTAAGATGTTACAGGATAGGTACGGGGCAACGCTGGGTATTGTGACATACTCTAAATAGTCTTGTTTACCCCCAATTTAAGCGAACAATAAATTCATTGTTCTGGTGTCCATTACAGCGATCGGTAGCGCCGGTCGCGACAGCAGAGCGGACAAATGCGTCTAAATCGGGCGCACGCCCTGCCGGCTATTTCGACCGATCTAAAAATAAAACCCGCGATGTGGGTCGAGATTCCTTTTGCTTTTCTACTTGTCGCACGTGTGTTTCGTAATTGTGCGACTTTTTGGAAGGATGCAGGATTGTAGGTCGAAGGGAGCGCATAGCTGAAATAGCGTTCTCACTGCGTTCAGCTGCTTAGCGGTGAAGCGAGATTGTGATACATTTGGAGGCGGGTTGCAACATCTTACTTTAACTTTAACAAACGTCAAAATACTGTTAAACTCCAAACAAAAAACACCGGTTATAGTTACGGTTAAAGTTAAGTGGTGCAACTAAGAGAGACAAAAAAAAGTATACCGTTTTCACAAACTTACGGCCCATGTTCTGTAAGATATTTTAAAAATAATATTACAAAAGTCGTGTAAAACAATAAATAACGAATAGAGAAAATATAAATAATTTCATAATTTTTACAGTCCTATCAATTTTCATGCCGCAATGAATCAACTCACCTTGAGTTTTTTCATCACTCATTTAATAAGGTTTACAATTAGTTAAGTAAAAAAAAATATGTGAAAAATATATTACAATCTAAAAATTTTATCGTTTTATTGTTGCCATCGACTCGAATTTCGAACTCGATTCGAAGTTATTTTGTCTGCAAACACAAAACAGCTGTTCTTACATTGTTTCGTTAACGGCGCTGTAGATGGCGCTAAGACCTATTGTTTTTCAAAATTGGTAAAGAATTCCGCGAATTGATAAAATTTTGGAAATATGGAACCTATGCGGAAATCCTTGATCCTAGGTAATTAATAAGATGTAAGAGCCAAAGCACACGATCCGTTGCGACGTCGTGCCACACCGCAAAGGTGAGACACCACTCCGGCGTCGCACAGACAGCCCACAACGCATCATGTGCTTTGGCTCTAATTTGTCGACTACTTCATCATCATCATTTCAGCCACAGGACGTCCACTGCTGAACATAGGCCTCCCTCAATGACTTCCACATCGCACGGTTGGTAGCGGCCTGCATCCAGCCTCTCTACTACCGACTAATTCGTAGGGTTTGAATTAGATGGACTCTAAACCTACTCTACGTAAAGTGTTGCTAAATAGCCTGTATTACAACAAGTGTTTAGCTTGATGTGCTATCGCCCTAACAATCTTGTACAATCTGACTACAAAAATGAATAAACATACTTACTTAAGTAAGTGAGCCTACATGTATTCGAACCCGCAACTTTGCAGTCGGAAACAGACAATCAATTTGTACCTTGTCGTAATCTACATGTAAAAATGGGAATTATTTGGCGACATACAAAGCATTCAAGAACAGCTGCATCGGATCTGCTGCCGATCTTCTGTATAAGTTTGAGTGTCAAGTGAAAAGCAAGTCCACCAAAAACAATGGGTAAGTAAAACATAGTTTATATTTGGGATAACAGATGGCGCTGTGCTCCATTAGCTCGCGCTAACATTTGTTTTTTTCCTGGCTTTATATACCCCTTGGAAATGTATGCCTACCTAGGTCCAACTAGGTTCAACTATTAACTTAGCTTGAATCTCAATAAATGATGCTATTGCCTGTAAAATAGCTTTCATTTTCTCATGCACACCTCGCTATCGTAGGTTGTACAATACATCAATTTCATTACTCAGTAAGAGACGGCAGTTTGTATTGGAAACCACTAACTCCTTGAGCAAAACATAATTACCTATTTGTGTTTTCGTACGTTAGTTTCAGCTAAAAGATGTCCACTGCTGGACAAAGAGGCCTCTCCCAAGGATTTCCACAACTACCGGTCCTGCTTCCTTCTTCCTTGTGTTTTACGGGGTTTTATTTAAAGTCTATCCAATATAGCTTGATTAGAATGACGGCTGTCAAACGAATGTGACTAGTGATGGGTATGTTTCGGACGGTTCACATAGATGTATCGATAAGTTTTCGAAAAAATGATATGAAAAAATGCACCCAATTTTTCTTCATATATCTTTATTCATAAAAATGACAATTATGATTTACGTTGTGCGTTGTGTGTTAGGGCTAATATGATTGCTCGCAGGTTTGCGCGATGTACTAAACAGGTTAAGATCACACTTTTTAAAGCCTACTGTAACTCTCTGTACACGTGCAGCCTGTGGACAAACTACACCCAAGGAGCATACAGGGCCCTGCGCACTCAGTATAATGACGCATTCAGGATGCTGATGGGGCTGCGACGATACTGCAGTGCATCAGGGATGCTGGCAGAAGCTCGAGTAGATAGCTTTGCTGCCATTTTAAGAAAGCGCACGGCGTCCCTGATCCACCGTGTGCGTGGCAGCTCCAACAGCCTCCTGCAGAGTGTCGCGGCGAGGTTGGACGTGGACAGTGCCATCATGCAGCACTGGACACGCGTCCATCTTACTAAAGACACCAAATTGTCGTTCGTTAATTGTGTTTAGGTTACTGTGTGATTTACTAACCATAGTTTATAAGACCTTTGTTACTAACACTTTTATGGGCTATGCCTGAAATAAATACCTTTTATTTTATTTTATTTATTTAAATTTAAAGACAGTAAACCTAAGTAGATGTACAACCTAAGTCGTAGTCATTATCATCAGTGTTCTTCAGTGGTTTTTTCCTCTCGCTATAGGGCGGTGGGCATCTTTTCTAGAGCAACGGTGCTATGAATACCCAAAATATTACCGGTGATTGATTTCCGATGTTTGATTATTTAAGAATGAAATGTTTTTTGGTTTTTAATAGTGAACATTTAGAAAAACGTATAACTTGACTTAAATATGTTAAAAAATTTGTTAGAAAAAAAATTTGTTAAATATGTTAAAAAAATTGTTTTAATTTAATATGACATTTGTCGATATGTCCCAACACTAACATTTTTGTAACTCGAGATAACCTTGTAGAGACGTCGTTAATACTCTAGCACGATTTTTATGATTTCGAATTACTACTTATTGGTGTAATTTAACGCTGCATTTACACGAAATTATCATTTTTATTGGAAGCACTGTCGTCGAAAATATTGTTTGTAGGTCAGACGTGAATTATTTCTTGTCCGCCAATATTTAGCTCTCATTGATCGCTACTACAAAGTTATGTCGTTACTTTTGATGTCAGCTGTCATTCTAATCAAGCTATATTGGATAGACTATAGCTTATTAGTGTCCCTGTGTATGAATTCTGATAAGACTACCTACTGTAAAACTCTCTCTACACCCCCGTGAGGCACAGACTAACTATAGAGTACTCAGGCTCTACTTTAACTACACTCCACTAAGCGGGGACAGAGATTGGTAGAGAAGTGAGAATAATAAAGTAAGTGTCAAATGTGTTAAACCATTCCTAAGAATTTTCAACTAATTCCATATGTTATTAGCTTAAACCAACTTTTAACTAGGTAACTTCACGCCACAAAGTATGGTCAGTATGGACACCAATTCCGATGTCAGTAGGTTGATGAACGCCACCAAAGCGTTACCATCACTTCTTAGCTTTAAGCATCAGTACTTTTTATTATGAGTAATACAAAGATTGGATGAATTTGTCCCATTATGATTATGACAACACAAAATCTTTGACGCTGGCATGATAAGGAAGTCAGAACATTTATAATCGTAACATAAAAAAATAAACCCTGTTTTTGTTTATTGCCTTTTCATTTGTTTTAGAACACGCAAAGCTCAAAACTGCGGGATCTATAAAAACGCCAGTGAACTGGTAACAAACAATTTTATTCCGTCTGAAATAGCCAGCCGAGGTAAACTCGACAATCGGGCATTCTTGGCAGCGGCGAGGCGTTACGGGATTTTTGCATTATGCCCGAAGCCAACACATTAGCTTGTAATAACGATCAATGAGAATGTTTAGTTACAGCCGTTTTATTATATTGATGGTCTTGGAAACTGAATTTGTAATGAAAAGTATTAGAATTATTATCTAGATTTTTTAAACAGAACAGTTTTTATTTAATCTAAGGAACTCATATCAGTCATTTTCAAGGTAGGCATGAAGTAAGTAAGTAGTAAGTAAGTAAGTAATAAGTCTCTGAAATGACTCAGTTCAACTTATCGATAAAATTTTACTTTCATTCAATAATTTTGAAAATTACTACAACCAATATCCAAAGTAACTGACATAGCCCGCAGAATCTCTAAAATCAAGTGGCAGTGGGCGGGGCACATAGCTCGCAGACCTGATGGCCGCTGGGGCAGAAAAGTTCTCGAGTGGCGACCACGAGCCGGAAGACGTAGACTCCCACTAGGTGGACCGATCTAGTGACGAACTACAATATAGGTAGTTAGGTCACTTTAGTTGTGTTTATGTTTTTGCACCTGCCTTTTAAGAGTGACATCCATCGCTGCAGTAATATAAATTGCTATGACGACAGTTTTACAGTGTTGCATTGATGGATAGACGAGTCGCGCGATTAAGATGATGAATAACATTTTTGGAACATTTTGCCCGTCAATTTTATTGCAAATTAAAGGTATCAGCTACACCCTAAAAAAATTGCCATCAAAAATTAAGAACTCCAAGCATGTGGGTATCATAAAATAAACACTGCACATCTTTGCACAATTATTTTAAGAATCGCGTCTCGCTAAGGTGTCTGGATAATATAAAACGAAACTTTCAAAATATATTGAGCTGATTCATTACATCCAGTCTAGATGGAGGAAACGAGACGTAAACAATCGATCGAATGCAATGGAATACAGGTAAGTAGTTCAAACCGCTGCAAATGTTCAGGAAAACGTTGAACTCGAGAAAAAATCACCTTTATATCAAGCCAGCGATATTTTTGCTGCAAAATATAAAAACTACATAAGAGAGGTATGTACATAAGAGAGTGTTAAGTTTTATAATAATTATGTCATCTTCTATAACTATTAATATTGGTTAACAATACAATTCTATCCATAAGATCAGATTTATAAGACGCTTGAAGCGTCTCACATCACCCTATGTTGGAGTTTTTAAATTTTTGTAGCCCGTCTAGGTTTCCTCTGATTTCTGATGAGTATACTTTAAATAAGTATGACAGTCTCCTAAATAACTAATGGACAAAGATGAAATAATTTCATATCACAATTTTTGATAAACAAGATCTATTTTTAGATGCTCTACCATTTTTTTGCAGAAAATCAAAATTCACAATCAAATAAACATATATCTGTAAGCCCCTGAAAATATCACGATCGCGATTAAACATGGCCGGTCAAGGCCAAGATTCCATTTGCCTGGACTCAACAACTGACCAGCCAATCTTGTTTATCTCATCCAAAATAACTAATGACTTTGCCAACGCACCCGTTGATGTCTCCGCCCATTAAACGTCTAGATTTGAATGTACTTCGTCAGCGCCCAATATTGCCGATTCCATATTTCATACGGCCTTAATGAAGGTACCAGACCGCTGGCCATCGGCCAGAGATATGAATGCAAGTGTGGGGGACTCAGTAAATCTACTTTCAGATCGAAAATAAACTCTAAGAAACAAAGGTCACTTCAATTGCAAAATTAAAATTAAATAACCCTCCTTCAGGCGCAGTCGGGTAAATAGTCAGAAAAGCACATTAAGTAAGTATATCGAATTCCGAGAAAAGTTTTTAATCTGGCAGCTCTTTATTTGAGCGATTAAAAGTAAGATGAAATGAAAATACAAGTTACAACATCGTGTATTTCATCGCAACATTCATTTTACCTCTGCCTTTGTTTAAATGTACTAACCTAGATTACCTATGAAAAAGATAATAAAATGCGGAATAACCAAAAGCTTATTGGCATCAATTAATTTGGATAGTCTCTCACGTTTACCGCGAGCTTTTACAACCCGGTAGCTGGCGAGCTTACTGACACGCCTTTAGCTACGAATGTGTCATATCGGCCGCCAAAGATTGCACTGATTTGAAGAAATACCATATTCTAAATGAGTTTGGCAGACTGAATCAAGATTAGGGCTTAGTATCAAACAGTCTATTTGCGAATGACCTTCCTCCAGTAAGTTAGATGTCTAGCAGTAAGTTCGGAATATTTTCAGATGTGAATTGCCTTAGTTTTTTCTTAAGTAGTAAACAAGCTATCATCACCACCATTGACACTCTTAATATCTATACAGATGCGTAGCTGTGTGGTTTCAAAGAAAGTCGTACGTTTTTTTCTTATTTGGACCCAATTATTTCTTCGATGGCTGATATCACTTAAAATAAACCTCTAATTTTAGCTTTCTCAAAAATATTAAGAGCGTCAATCGGTCGGTTGAATTGAGTCACGCTCGTCATACCTATAGCTAAGAAAATCTGATCAGGGGCCTTAAAACTTAAGTTGAGCTTTTGTACAGAGAAAAGCTCTAAGTTTTTGCTGTAATTGGAGCTCAGACTTATTTAATAAAGTGTTGTGATGTCAAATGTATTATTTTTTGTTTATTCTGTTATTGTAGTTGTGCCTTACAAATAAATAAATAGATGAATCTACACTAAGCCACTTTTGAAGATCAACTGTTTCAACATAATGTTATGTAATTATGCTTTTCTTCGACCATAATATCGGCAAGTTCGGATACAATATAAAAATAGAGACCGTTACTTTTATTGATTCACAAAATGAAATCTCTATTATTTTACGTTAAATCAATAAAGTAATCTTATAAGTGGTAGAGTCTTGGTAATTCGACCCCTAATTAATCGTTGGCAAAGTGACACATCTCAGACGCCATTTTATTCCCGACACCTGCAATTTAGTTGCATCGCACCTCATCGGCCCAGAGTTGCGTAGCCACCAATTTTCTAGTGCCACTGTGAAGTATAAATCACGGTACTCGGCATATTAACGATATTAACCGCCACTCCATCCTGGAGATGAAGGTGCATTTATTTTAAACACTTCGAAAGTGGTTTATAAAGTTTGGCTATTAATCGATGTCACATCGTGTAGAGTTCGAAACATAAAACGGTCTTTAGTACATTATAAAAGACAGAAAATCAACACTGACACAGTCATGGATTTTCTCGTGTATGATGGTCTAAATATAAGATAGATTAAATAGAACACACTTTATAGTACACCATACAAGACAAGAAAGGAAAAGAAATGTACAAGAAGATACGGCACAATTTACACGGTCTTATCTCTATAAAGCGCTCTCTTTCTAGACAACCTAGAGGACAGTAGATATTTAAAAAAATGAAAATCAATCTATATGAAATTGAATACATAGTTTTAGCTTCTGTATTTTCGCAATGCGGACATCCTGAAAGGACGATCATGTTTTTTGAACAATAGACTCACAAATAATAATAGCGCGTCGTTACAGACTTCCTAAGGCTGAGTTGCAACGCCTAACTTTAACTATAACTACAACGTTAACCGGTGATTTTGTATAGAGTTTGACAGATTTTTTACGTTTGCAACCCCGCCTTAAAGTCGTAGTAATATTATATCCTTAGTTTAAGTGAATGAAAATGAAAATGAAAAATGTTTATTTCGTTAACAACAACAATTAATAGGATTTGAGGTTGACTCTTTCTTGTAAGTGCAATGGCACCTGTGCCAGAAGGAGTCGCTCTCCCTTAACAAATTCTAACATTAAGTAGTTACTTAATTGACTTAAAACCTATGCTAAAACAGAGAAATCTGTAATTTCAGCTTTAGTTTTTCAACTCGCAGTTAAGGATAGGTTTACTTTAGGCACAAAAAGTTTTGTGTCAATGTCAGTGAGTCTTTAAGTTTTCAAGATACAACATTCCAAAAATATAATTGTAAAATACACTTTAATCGCAGCAAACATGTCATACGTTCAATATCAATTCTAGCTCCCAATAACATTTAACTCGAATCAAATATTTATATAATGCCTTTTCAACAACCGCTGTATTTCATTTTGGACTGGCCGGTGCCTAGCTAATATTAACAACATTCTTTGAACTTCACTTATGTTTACACGAATCGTAGCAAAATCAAGAACACCCTGTATACGGTGACTCATGTTTATTTTGCTCCAGCTTCTATAAATAAAGTTGGTATTTTACGAGATACAGGACTGATGAGTTTAAGGGCAGGGATCAGTGTGTTAGTAAGCATCGATTAGTTTTATGTGTGCATTTGGATATAGACAAATGTAAAAACTATTTTGAAAATGATGTAGCATTCATAAAGGATGAAAATAATGATAAATCTGATAAATAAACTTTATAACTAATGATTTTTTACTGTTGTAGTTTTTACGACCTCTCGCCAGGGGGTCGCGACCCATAGGTTGAAAAACACTGCTATAAAGTATATAATAGAGCATAGTCTCTTGACGACATCGATTAACGACTCTCATCACAAAATAATGTATAGGTACTCTCTTCAACACTCGATCCGGAAGTTCTCATTTCGGACCCCAGTGTGATACAATGTGGTTAAGACAACTGTTAAAAGTAAAGGTATAAAGCTTAGCCTTCACCTTCATTCATCATCACTCAATAACTAATCTTGTCACATCTTCCGGTTCTGCAAATTCAGGTAAAAAAATCAGCGTAAGGTTTTGTATAGAACAGAAAACTGTATACCAAAGTAGGTTTTTTATATTTATTTTGTAATTTTAACTGAAACCTGAAACGTAAAGAATATCTCAATCTATTTTCTTCCTGCCAATCGCAATCGAAGAATTAATATTAATTATTATCTCTGTATAACTTAAGTATTTGTTTTAGTACCTCTTTTTTGTAGTACCTCTTTTGTTTCATATTAAAAGAAATGTGTTATCTCGTATGATCGAGATATGATCGAAAATGAAAAATTTAAGCAAAAAAAATTCAAAGATATCCCACACTTTCAATTTATGCTCTAACACATATATTTTTAATGTCCTAATAACATCAAACAAAATCTTTGAATCAAATTCAATTTACCAAATCATCAGAATTAACGTTACTTTCGGCAAATTCAAAGAAACGCAAAATATTTGCGTTGAAACCATATAATTTCTGTTACTTTTGACATGTTATGACATCTAGAAAATCCCTAGCATTCGGAGTTTAATTAAATAGCAAAATAAATGGGCCATTACAAATAATATTTGTGTCAATCCCGTGAAAAACTATGCGATTCCTGTAGCATTTATATGACATTACTGTAGTGCAGGTAGTCACTTTATTATTATGGAGCACGTTACTAATTTAGATGGAGTGTTGACTAAAGTGCATGCTATTAATAATGCTAAACTGGTGCAAGATACACAAAACTGTGAACATCTAATACCAAGCTAACATGCTAATATAGCAACTCAATTAACTGGAGCTTTGAAAGCTTTGACTGTTCCAATAACATTCACATCCATAAACATTAGAAATATCCATTGTTTTAACCTTATCGAAGTGTTAAGAATTACTATCAGTAGCCAGATTAATTCTTCCATTGATATCAATCGTTACATAAACAGACCGGTATTTACGAGCATCGTTAAATCGGTTAAAATCTAAACGAATACTTGACCGGTAAAATGCGGTAAACATCCTCGCAGTAACATTCATCTCGGCATCTAAAAGAGAGCATTAACGTAGCATAAAGGCTTTGAGGTGAAGAAGAGGCTCGCATGGTGGTCGAGCCCAGACTGAAGGAGCTTGAAAGGTTTCCGCGCTTAAATCCGTTCGGGCCTGGTGACGGCGGCCGCTACCGCTGAAGTGAAAGCGAAACTCGTCTGAAAGCGTAACTGTGGCCCAAGCTGGGATCCGCCTAAAATGGGGTGATCCCGAGCGATGGTGTCGTGTTCCGAGTATAAAAGCCGTCGCGGCGCCCCGCCGCCGGTCAGAACGGCTTCAAACGTAAGTAGTCGCACGCGCCGTGCGCCTAGCGTGTCAGTGGCTCGCGAGTGCATCCTTGTGACGTCGGACCCGTCAGCTGATTTACCGATATTGGATTTTGTGTGCTTGTGATCAAGTGAACGTGGTGGTGGTTCTTGGTTTTGACGCAGTTATTGATTTATAGTGTGATGCCGATTGATTGATTTATTTGATGCAAATGATACGTTGTGAACAATTTGATTGTTTTGAATGACAAATTTCAAATTGAAAGGAACAGTTTGAATTTTAACAATAGAAACGAATTTGAAAAGAAATTGACTGAAACTGAAAATGTCTGAAACGTATTTGAAATTGAATTGTAATTGAACAATAATTTGAATTTGAACAATGATTTTAAAATTAAACAACAAAATGGAAACAGAAATGCATTCAAGTTAGAAATCATTTGAAAATAAACAGTTTTTTGAAAGTTTTTTTTAAGAATTTTTGTCATAATTTTTAATTATTTCATAATTTACCCGATGATAGATCAATCAATGCAATCGAACTTCCAGACCATCGACCATCACCATAAAAGACAATAAACAATAATCCGGCGTCGGATAAATCGGTTGGCGTGCGTCCAGACCGCATTCCGCGTGACGTAACATCCGCGAAGGGCCGTTCGGGAATAAGCTAATAAAAACGCGCGCGCATAAAACTCCGTTACGCAAACGTGCGCGCGCGCTGGCATCGGTCCCAAAGCGGGCACTACTCGAGTTACAGCCACAAATAGACGCACGCTGGGCGGACAGCTCCGCTCGATTCTTCAGCTCTCCGCAATCCACTAACCGCGCTGTGTTCCGCAGGAAGGCTCCAGGGCTCGTTTTCGTGTCTCGACTAGCCCAAAGTCTCGTTAGCCCTCCGAAATGCCGAAGCCAGTGGTCCAAGATGGAGAGGACCCCGATCCGACCCCATACCTGTTCGTATCTCTAGAACAGAAGCGTATCGACCAGAGCAAGCCTTACGATGGCAAGAAAGCATGCTGGGTGCCGGACGAAAAGGAGGGCTTCCTGCAGGGAGAAATTAAAGCCACCAAGGGCGACCTGGTGACTGTCAACCTACCTGGAGGCGAGGTAATGATAACTACTGGATAGGGCATCTTAAAGTCAATGAACCCAACGAGAGAAAGTTGTTAATTGATAGTGGAAGTAATTATCTACTTCAGAAATTATACAATGATTAAAAGATAATTCTGAAAAGGAAATGACAATCCTAGTAAACAATTTCCACCTGTGCAGTGAGATTTACATGTCTGATAAGTAAATAGTAAAAAGTATAATTATTTTAGAAGTTACACTTAAAAGTTATCTCATAAATTATAAATACTCGATAACTTTGAAACTTAAGTCGATAGAAGGTCATGAAAAGAGTCAGTGAAAATAAATGTTAAATTAATAAGACGATCTTTGGGTTCATTGTTGATGATTGATGCACTTCAGTTAATTACAATGGATATTCAAAAATGTAATAGTAATTATAAAAATCAAATTGCAAACAAAAATTTTGCAAATTAAAGGTTTAACAACATTTGTGATTGATGGAATCAGTTATTAACTTCAACTTTGTTTCAAGCCCATACTTAATCTTTGTATTGAATGAGCAGGAGAAGACATTAAAAAAGGAACTCCTCTCACAAGTAAACCCGCCGAAATTCGAGAAAGTCGAGGACATGGCTGACTTGACATATCTTAACGAAGCCGCTGTACTGCACAACCTCCGACAACGATATTATGCGAAACTGATCTACGTAAGTAGGCGCAAGATGCGCCTTTACCTTTACTATAGTACTAATGTAACTATCTCTCCCACAGACCAAAGACTTCAAGAAGGATCTTGTAGGTCAAGTCAACCCACCTAAGTACGAGAAATGCGAGGACATGTCCAACTTGACATACCTCAACGACGCTTCAGTTTTGTATAACTTGAAGCAGAGATATTACCATAAGCTTATCTACGTAAGTCAGGAGCCGGAGGAGTTGCAGCCTTGGAGTGTGCATGGCCCTCACCTCTCCAATCTCTCAACGCTGTAGACACATTTCTATTGTTGGATAGCAACCAAGTTTTAAAGTGCATTAGCTAGCCATGAACGGCGCAATTCGTCTTGGATTGATGTTTCGATTTGAGTCTAAAAGTAGTACATTGATATGCCAGCCGAATCTATTTCGGAGCGCTATTCTATTTTATTCTGTCCTATTCGATAATCTTTGTTTGTTTTCTGGCTGTATTAATATATTTGGGACAGTAAACATATCTATAATAAAAGTGTCAACGTGGACATAATCGAACTTGAAAGTTGAAACTAGTTGAGTTCCAACATAAATTGGAAATGTGTCTACAAGTGAACCAAGGTCCTGTCTCCCAACTGTGACTAATCCTTCCAAGAGCCGAACTTGAACCCTTTACACAGGACAAGTCGGTGGGAGCATCTGCAAGACGATTCTTCTTCAGATTTCTGCAATTTAGCATTAATTTGTTCTAAGTTCGTTTAGTTTTCTTCGTGTCTAGAATAGATTTCGTTGTTGTGATTTAGCATTCTTGAGGCTTCCTGGTTTCCAGAAAGCAAGGAGTTTTTCTTTCTCTGTCGGAGCACAAAGGTATCATTACTGTACCCTTGCTCTGCGTAATACATATTTTCATAGAGACCATTTTAAGTCTCAAATTTTTTTATGTTTTTGTCAGTAAAATTCTCTGATGGAAATTCATTTTGCACTCATGCTGCTTTTTGTAAAAAAATACTGTTAATTTGTGGCATTTCAAAAATTGCATTTTTAGATTGATCAATTACAAAAAAATTGCAGAGAATTTTACTAATTTTATTTGCACAGAGAACAAAAGTATCAATACAATACTATCTCTGTGCATGTGTGTTTTTCTTGGTGATTTGGTTTTACATAGATTTAAATGCCATTATCGTGTCATCCATTATAATCATCCTCTTACTTCCAAATCTTGAAGCATCTCTAAAACGTAAAAAAATACTTTTCTTGTCAAGATTTTACAATGTCCCAAATTTTTTATACATAATTTAGAATTATAAACATTTGTAACCTCCTCAGAGTGCACCATGTTCCCCATAATTTCACCAGCAAAATTACAATCACCGTCATCACTTAACCCCACCGTAAACCCTTTCTAATCATTTTGTTATCACCACAGACGTACTCGGGTCTCTTCTGTGTGGCTATCAACCCTTACAAGAGATTCCCCGTGTACACGTTCCGATGTGCCAAGCTGTACCGAGGCAAGCGTCGTTCGGAAGTACCCCCCCACATTTTCGCCATTTCCGACGGCGCTTACGTCAACATGTTGACCAACCACGAGAATCAATCTATGTTGATTACGTAAGTATTTTCATTAAAAGCCATTTTTGATGATAACTTAGACAAATTCGAGTCAATTTGGCGATTTAAAACATTAAAAAAGTAACTTCCAATAACAATAGAGTCAATAATGCAGATAAAGTTGTGGTTGATGAACAAAGTAAAAACAAAGAAGATGCTATCGTCAAAAGTAAAAAGACAAAACTCTGGTCAGTTAGAAAAGTTCTAGGGTGGATTTTTCAGACTTGTAACATAAAAACTCTCTAATTCAACAGCGGTGAGTCTGGTGCCGGAAAGACTGAGAACACGAAGAAGGTAATTGCGTACTTCGCCACCGTTGGTGCTTCCCAGAAGAAGGACCCCAACGCGGAGAAGAAGGGATCCCTGGAAGACCAGGTCGTACAAACTAACCCTGTGCTTGAAGCCTTCGGTAACGCCAAGACTGTGCGTAACGACAACTCCTCCCGTTTCGTAAGTATCCACTTTGCTTATTTTACTTTTACTAACCAATCCAAACTTGAACAAAATCTAAAGTTTAGTCTAACATTTACATTTGAAACAAAGGAATTCCAATTTCAATTGATATTTAAAAAGAAAAATCCAGTTTCAATTTATATTAAAACATTGAGTTCCCAATTCAATTTATGTTCAATTTTTTCTCCATAATTTGCGTCTACCTACGAGCATGTCGATCGAGTCTGTGCAAAAATTGTCAATACATTATCTGATCACGCTTTCGTTCTTCCCCAGGGTAAATTCATCCGTATCCACTTCGGCCCCTCTGGTAAACTGGCTGGTGCTGACATTGAGACCTGTAAGTTCCACTTCTGATGTTTGAAAATCATCTGATAGTTCTTCCAGTTTAAGTTCTATAGTCTTAAGTATTCTCTCTTTTCTCCAGATCTGCTTGAGAAGGCCCGTGTCATCTCCCAACAGGCCCTTGAGCGTTCCTACCACATCTTCTACCAGATGATGTCTGGCTCCGTCCCCGGACTTAAGGGTACGTATCAGGGATACACTAGCGAATGGGGCTAAAGGATACATCACAGTATCACATAATACTGAACATGATAACGATGATGATTTTAAAGTTAAAAAACTTTTGAAAATTGAATCACCTAATTTTTAATGTTACTCATTAAATACAATGTTACACATAAAATCATAAAAGATACTCGTATTTCTAGCAATTAAATATTTAATATAAAATTGTACATTATTTTAACATATTTGGATTTGGATCAGTTCCTTCAATTTTATTGTATTACTTGTTAACAGTGTAACTAGCTATCCACATCAAATTCTGAAAATAACTTTTATCAATAGAAAAGTCAATAAAATTTAATTCAATGTAGTACTTAATGTTACGTTTTTGCTAATACCTACATTTAGAAGTATTTGATGTTGATAGCTTTTTGAAATGTATTTATTTACACTACACTCTACAAGATTTTAAAACCAAATAATAACTTGCATTTCACTATTTAGAGATGTGTTTGCTGTCAAACGACATCTATGACTATTACATCGTATCGCAAGGAAAAACTACCATCCCCAACGTAGACGATGGCGAGGAATGTACCTTGACCGACGTAAGTCCAGCCTTCTTAGAACCGAAGGCACTGTCGGTGTTACCAATATTTGGGCCGCCGCCGCGCCGCAAGCAACCGGGCGGCGGTGGCATCTCGCCTAAGAACAGGCCGAGATGACCATAGACTAGTTTTACCTTAGTTTTGTCCTGGATCCATCCAATGTTAGCATGTGTTTTAGTTAGTTACCTAGACTTGAGGCACCAATTATCAAATGTGACTGTGATTGGTGTCCTTTTATAGCCCTGTGCTTTTTATCCAACGACGTCATGGACTACAACATCGTGTCGCAAGGCAAGACTGTCATTCCCGGCGTCGATGACGGCGAGGAAATGAGGCTTACTGACGTGAGTCCAGCATAAGACTTCTGGCTCATCTCATTCTTCAATGTGTTCCTTCCACCTTCCATTTTAGCCAACTGTTGCTTGCTGCTTCGCTTGCGGCTGACGGAACTCAGTCTCGCATGTGTATGTCAGATGCTCCTTGGTGTTCACAGAGATGTTGATGCTAAGCAACCGGGTGTCGGACTATCCCCTCATAAGTCAGGGCACGACACGGATACCTGGAGTCAACGACGGCGAAGAGTTCGAACTGACGGTCGTAAGTCACGAACTGCGCATGGAGCGTGCGGTTGATTCAGTTATCCGTGAATTGGTCTGTTTAGTATCAAAAACTCTGACATACACATGTCCGCTCCCTGCTAGTTCATAAAGGCTTTGTGCACAGGTTTTATCACGGATAGTAATAGTTACCCCGATCCAGCACAAGCACACCCACACGACTAAAATGTTGACACGATACGATTTACACACATAGGGCTGTATCGACGGGCCGCAGGAGATTCTTCAAAATTGTAACTGTTAAAATTTGGTTGATCTACAGACATGTGCTTGTTGTCCAACGACATTCACGATTACTATAACGTCGCCCAGGGTAAGATTACCATCCCCAACGTAGATGACGGCGAGGAATGTATGTTGACCGACGTAAGTGGCTCAGAGGGTTATAGAGGTGTTCGTCATCCCCAACAACTTGCCCCAGATGGCAGAAGTTTTGTAATTGTCACTCTGTATCGCGAAATACAGAGTTCAAAATTTTAGTTCTACCATTAAAATTGACTTTAATGGAAGGAGTATTAGCGACGATTTGTATAGTCAACGTATCGACACTGCAAAATGAACTTGTGGGCACGTTCGTCTATTAGGATATCACAGTGTATACGGTATACTGTGTACAGTATACTGTCTTGTAGAGTCACACTTTTCCCTACCCTGTGCACCTAGGAAAAAAACATCAAATGCCTAATCTGCTAACGCTGATCAACAATTTATTTTTTGCTAACAAAACTAATGTCATTCGGTAAGTTATCGTATTATCACAGTCTTTTATTTGTTGGTTACATTTTGCTCCACTTTTTCACGAACATTTCCTTTTGAATTAATTATCCTCACATTTTTTACAATAAAAACCAAAATTTGCTGATTTTAAAATGCTTTGTATTATAAATATTTGTTTAATGTTTATGTATTCTCATCTAATTTTTATCGTACCCTGTTTTTAGTTTTTTATCACTATAAAATCATTTCTAATCAGTTTTCCCGCCAATTTAAAATCAATTTCCCAAACTCATCATATTCGAAGATATTAACGCATTTTTGGTATTATAGCAAGCCTTCGACATTCTGGGTTTCACCCAGGAAGAGAAGGACAACGTATACAAGATCACCGCCGCTGTCATGCACATGGGTTGCATGAAGTTCAAGCAGAGGGGTCGCGAGGAACAGGCTGAGGCTGACGGTACCGAGGTAAATATAAATTTCTATGTCATTTCTCTCAAAAAATATGTGAATATCAAAAGTAGTAAAACATAATCATGCAGGCAATAAAGAAGCTTATGTGAAGGAAATTACTAACAAAAATGACATTTTCTTTTCTAGGACGGTGACAGGGTCGCCAAGCTCCTCGGTGTCGACTGCCAGGACTTGTACAAGAACTTGTTGAAGCCCCGCATCAAGGTCGGAAACGAGTTCGTGACCCAGGGTCGTAACAAGGACCAGGTCACCAACTCCGTCGGTGCCCTTTGCAAGGGTATATTCGACAGGCTGTTCAAGTGGCTGGTGAAGAAGTGTAACGAGACCCTAGACACCAAGCAGAAGAGGCAGCACTTCATCGGTGTACTGGATATTGCCGGTTTCGAAATCTTCGACGTGAGTATTCGTGGACATTGGCAACAGATGCCCCCTTAGGCAAGATACAAGACAAAAAATAAAAATAAATAATTTGATCATTGAAAATTTTAATGACTTTAAAATGCTCTGATATACTTTTAGTATCAGAGATTTGGTTAATTTGGTTAAGGGCAGATATGTACCATCCTAGACTGCATCTCACTTAACACCAAGTGTGATTGCGGTCAAAGACCTAGCTTGTCATGCATAAAAAAATGAATAATTGATGTTTAAAAATATCGATGGAAGTATAATGAATCTTGCCTAAGGTATTCCACTCTATAAATTGTGTAATACACACATACTGCTTTCCTTGTAATAAATTACTTAGTAAAACAATAAATATTTATTTATTACTAGCTGACCCGGCGAACTTCGTACCGCCTTAGCGTAGAGATTTTCTTAATATTTTTTTCCGTAAGAACCATCCTTGGACTTCCACAAACATTAAAAAAAAAGAATTATCGAAATCGGTTCAGCCGTTCACACGTGATGCCGTGACAACGCGAAACGGGTTTCATTTTTATATATATAGACTAGCTTTCTGCCCGCGGCTTCGCCCGCGTGGAATTTTGTCTGTCACAGAAAAACTTTATCGCGCGCGTCCCTGTTTCAAAAACCGGGATAAAAACTATCCTATGTCCATTCCCGGGACTCAAACTATGTCCCTGCCAAATTTCATCGAAATCGGTTGCGAGGTTTAAGCGGGAAAGCGTAACAGACAGACAGACAGACAGACAGACAGAGTTACTTTCGCATTTATAATATTAGTTGGGATTGGGATCAATTCATTGTTGAAATAAGGAACGGCAGTATGTGTTTTTCTTTGTACAAGTATACGGATTTCATCCAAATCCTTACAGTTAATTGTTACAGTACCTATACTAGAAATAGACTTATAGCATAGAAATAATAGATAATAAGACTAGACCAGTAATAGACGGATGACAAAACTGGGAATAGATGATAAGACACTGTGATTTCCTTGATATTAATGCCAATTTGATTTCTTAGTACAATGGGTTTGAGCAACTTTGCATTAACTTCACAAACGAGAAACTCCAACAATTCTTCAATCACCACATGTTTGTGTTGGAGCAAGAAGAGTACACCAGGGAAGGAATTCATTGGGAATTCATTGATTTTGGGATGGACTTGCTCGCCTGCATAGATCTTATTGAGAAGGTATAACTAGGGTCCAACGCCCTGGGTAGTAAAGTGTCTTTAACCCTCGATGTTCCAGATGTGATTTCTAGTTCATAGTATAGCTATAGCATCCCCGCTGACTAATGGATTATCATAGTATAGAAAGACTGTCGCTAACCGTGTTTCCTTTCATTTATCTCGGCTTCCTATTGTTTAAAAAAGTACAACGGATTCGAGCAACTCTGCATTAACTTCACCAATGAGAAGCTGCAGCAGTTCTTTAACCACCACATGTTCGTACTCGAGCAAGAAGAGTACAAAAAGGAGGGCATCAACTGGACCTTCATCGATTTCGGAATGGACTTGCTCGCTTGTATCGATCTTATCGAGAAGGTAATAGTCGTCGCGATCGTCGGTTTGCGCCCGCCGTCGATGGGGCACGAGGCGGGATTAACGAACTTCAACTTCCGTGCGCAATAGAGACTCGCACGGCCCTCACGTTCAGGAGTTAGGGACTGAACTGCGGAACGAAATCCGCAGCCAGCACAATACCCCTTAGCTTAACCCACCCCGTTAATCTTCCTGCAGTTCAACGGTTTTGAGCAACTCTGCATTAACTTCACCAACGAGAAACTTCAGCAGTTCTTTAACCATCATATGTTCGTACTGGAGCAAGAAGAATACCAGCGCGAAGGCATCGAATGGACATTCATTGACTTTGGCATGGACCTTCAAAATTGCATTGACCTTATTGAAAAGGTAGATGGCGGCAACGCAACTGAGAACGCTTGCAACTCGCCATTATCGGGGCTTTTGAACAACCACTCAAAATTTCCATTGATATCTTTATGGCCTAAATTCAAATTGGAACCACTTTGAAATGTTGTTCAAGGGCTCTTCAATGCTCTGTGTGGTTTTTGTGTGTCTCTATCTTCTTTCTAGTAATATCTCACACACACCAACACGTAAACGACTAGTTTTGTTTAATTAACACGTGTATGTTTTCATGTTTCCTCCAGATGAACGGATTTAATCAGCTATGTATTAATTTTACCAACGAACGATTGCAACAGTACTTTAATCATTTCATGTTCGTGCTAGAACAAGAGGAGTATGAGAGGGAAGGGATCCAATGGACCTTTATAGATTTTGGTATGGATCTTCAACCGACAATAGATTTGATAGAAAAGGTATTAGAAATGTATCGTTTACAGCTTAAAGTTTCGGGCCGCGTATAGTGGAGCTTCGGGCTGCCGTAATGAGATGCCGCAAGATGCTGGCTATGTCCCTCGCTCGCGGTACTGTAATTAAACAGAAACTTGCTTCTACCACACACGCACATGTCCAAAACGGCCAGCTAAGCTACTGCCTACAATATCAATCATGTAGATTCAGCCAACTACCGCGCGTTTTGAATAAATTCCTAAATTCACCGCTGTTAGGTCTGCGCACGATTCGCAATGAGGATGCAATATTTTGAAGTACATAAAATAACTTATTTTTGATAACTTTATCTAATACGGTAGACGATAACAGCTTCACTGTGTCTAAATAAAGGTAAATAGGCTTCTAACTCACACCGCAAATATGGTAGGCAAAGCACACACAATACACATTTATTTTCTGCATGACGCTTCTATCATCTTTCAGCACAATTACTACTAAACACTATGTAGTTTTAAGTACTTACATAATCGAGCACCGATCTTTTAAACTTTAGTAGCAAAAGTAAATTTAATTGTAATTTTTGTAGCAGTAATTTGTAATAAATTTTAATAGTAAATGTAGTTTGAATATTAATAGTAATTTTGATTAAAATCATTAATTTATCTTTTAATGAGTTTCAACTTAAAGATAACTTTTTTTGTATTGAATTAGATAAAAAAGAAACATTAATAAGTAACAAAATAGCAATCAATTTGAGAGTAAGCAAATGTAAATTTAAATTTCAGTAACGTTAGAAAAAAATTGACAAAAATTCCACCACTTAGGCTGTCCGCGCCGCCCCTTCGCGTCCTAATCTCACCGGTCCGATTTCAGCCTATGGGTATCCTCTCCATCCTTGAGGAAGAGTCTATGTTCCCGAAAGCCACCGATCAGACCTTCGTTGAGAAGTTGAACAACAACCACTTGGGCAAGTCTGCTCCTTACCTGAAGCCCAAGCCCCCCAAGCCCGGTTGCCAGGCCGCTCACTTCGCCATTGGTCACTACGCCGGTAACGTAAGTATCTGACATTTTCTTCTTTGTACATTATGTTGTTTTTTCAATTGGGTGTCTATCACCAAAGAACTTGAATAAGCCACGTTTGATACAAAAAGATTAACTTAGTAAAAGATAGTCATTACTCATGTTAAAGCGAGGCTCGCTCGTGTCTAATTTGTCTAATCGTCGAAAATAAACGACGATAGACAAGTCATAGGGTCGCTGATTAACTTGCACCGTGTACCAACTTTGACATATGATTATCTTTGTGAAACAGGTCGGCTACAACATCACTGGATGGCTTGAGAAGAACAAGGACCCCCTTAACGACACCGTCGTCGACCAGTTCAAGAAGGGTCAGAACGCGCTGATCAAGGAGATCTTTGCTGACCACCCTGGTCAGTCTGGTGACGCTGGTGGCGCCGCTGGTGGCAAGGGTACGTTACTTTTGTTTTATATAGTCCCAACTGAAATACTTTTTGTAAGAACTAGAATTTTATATTATTATGATGATACTTTTTGAATTTGTAAAGATTATTTTCAATTTTTAATTAAAATGACAAGCCATCATCTAGATTTATCTGACAAATAGCTCAGGAATTTTGGACTGGAGACGAACACATACCAGGTATCATGAGCTAACTATGTCAGGAAACATATACATACTTAACACAAACTTAAACATTCAATAAAAAGGAAACTACTCCTTAGTAACATTCATTTCAACTCATCGTGGAACTTGACCCAAGAGCACAAAATACTTCAGTGCTCTTGGTCCATTATCACTTATAATCGCTGATACAACATCCAAATCAGCATATACGACTGATATCTTTTTTCCTTTCTCATGCACTTTTTAAAAAAATAGGCGCTGGTGGCAAGCGCGCGAAGGGTTCTGCCTTCCAGACCGTATCATCACTCTACAGGGTAAACTGGAAACTATGTCCACGATTTGCTTCTGTCTTCACGTGGCTTCACACTATCCTATTGTCTTCACGCTTGAGGCTGGTCTCTATAATGGCTCCTGCGTTTACTGTACTATCATTACCATTATCAATATCATCATCTTGACAGAAAGTCAAACATTAGGGGCCAGCCTTTTACGCTCTCACTTTAATCGTCCACGTCTGTGTATGTGTTTCGTTCAGCTCGTCTTCGGCGTCAATGTTTGCAGGTGTTAGCCGCGAAGTCGTCTCGCTGTATCCTTGTGATGTCATTGTGCTGTCTTTTTTACTAATAAGTGCTTGTTAATGTACCTCCATAGGCGGTCGCGGTAAGAAGGGCGGTGGTTTCGCTACTGTCTCCTCCGCTTACAAGGTTATTAAGAGTATTTATGTAGATTGTTTTTCTGTTATTTTACAAGACGTAGAGCACTACCTGGATGTAGCCTACGCAAGTTGAACTAGACATTGAATTGTTTAATTTGTAGATGTTGAAGAGTAATGTAGAAATGACCTCCTCACATCTGATTTAGTAATTTAATTTAGTGCACTGTATTTTTCCATCGTAGACGCACAGATTACTTGTTGTGTCGATGTAATTATCACCGCTCAGCTGCAAAGGAGTCCTATAAGAAAACTATGTGTTGAATAGGAGGGCGCTGCCTTTGTTGCTGTAGATACAATGCTTTTGTTTTCTGTGTGCTGTATTCGTTAACCGTTGTGGTGTGTATTTGGTTAAAAACGCATCTTACATCAATGTACTTGTCGCAACTTTCATCCCATCGTGTTTTATTTGTTACGTAGACGATCATTTTAGTATTACAGAAATAATCGTCTACTTCAATGTATCTTGAACAAAAGAATACATACTTGAAATTATTAATGAGTGCATTTTGTTTAACAAGAAAATCCTCAAAATTGGTGTCGCTTGCTAATAAACCGTTAACATTCACAGGAACAACTTAACAACTTGATGACAACTCTGAGGTCTACTCAGCCTCACTTCGTGCGTTGTATCATTCCCAACGAGTTGAAACAGCCTGGTGAGTAATAGTTCAAACTTACAGCAAAATCTTCGCGAAAGCTGATCGTCACCTGTCGCACGAGTACATGACGTTTTTCTCCGCCAGGTCTCATCGACTCTCACCTTGTGATGCACCAGCTGACCTGTAACGGTGTGCTTGAGGGTATCCGTATTTGCCGTAAAGGTTTCCCCAACAGGATGGTCTACCCTGACTTCAAGCTCCGGTAAGATTTCATCTGATATTTTATTTTTAACCTTAAAGTAATTTCGAGCAATATTTACGAGGTTGCGACTCACTTATGATGTTTATTTTATCTTCACACCAAATGGATTAAATTTATTTCGATACATCTGGATTCTTGGTAGCTGAGTCAAAACAAAATTCTTTTGCCATGGATATCTGGAGTTTATTCTTAGTGCTGCAGCTGACTCTCTGACGTCATCCCGACACTTATGTCTATGCGTTATGATATGAGTAACATTTTCTAAAATTATTGCTATAAATTCGCACCCACTTGCGTTGCTCAAGCTACTTTAGATATTTTTAATATCATGTTTTAGTTTAAGGTGTTTTTTATTTAGGTTTTTTTAAATTAGGTAGTATAATAATAAGTTGTTTCAATAAACAGTTACATGATTCTTGCGCCCGCCATCATGACTGCCGAAAAAGATCCTAAAGAGGCAGCTAGGAAGTGTTTGGAATCAGTACAGCTTGACCCCGAAAGCTATCGTATTGGGCACACCAAGGCAAGATGAGAAACTGATACCATCCTAGAATGGTGTTAGCATGATAGAGTTGTACCTAGTTGGAACATACATACAATCTCTAAGGAAATAGAGTTGTTTTATACCCTTCCAAATTTTTATACCCACCCATTATGACATTTCTCGTACATACATATACCTACGTAGATTTGAAAGTTCTTGGTTTGCACCTTTTCCATCAACACGTAGCAGTATTTAGAAAATGTAATGCGTATGTTTTTACCTCTTAGTTTGATCATGTCCGGAAACTTCTAAAACACGATTATCAAATCATTGAATCTGACTTTGGCGTGGTGTTTTAGATGTTTCTAACAACCCTATATACCCTAGTTAAGATACATGAACAATCGTATCCACTATTTCGACATTCCCTCATTGTGTGTCCATATTATTTGATAATGTAGCTACAAGATCCTCGCCCCTCAAGCCGTCGACAAGGAAAGTGACCCTAAGAAAATCGCCCAAGTTATCCTGGACGCTACGGGTTTGGATGTCGAGTCCTACCGTCTCGGTCACACCAAGGCATGTCTTGTACCTTTCAGTAGATAGAGGATTGGACCACAGCGATCCCAAACACCCGGCGGATTGCAGGCTTTCAAACGCTTAGTCGAATTATAATCAGCACCTTCTAAGACAGGTGTTATAATTTGACCCCATACCCTTAGCCGCTTACCCCGAGCCCCTACGATACTGGCTCCTGTGTGTTTTCCTTTACCTATACACAAACACACACGTACACGATGTTTTTATATTTTGTGTGCTCCCAAACCAGATACAAAATTCTGTGCCCGCAACTGATCAAAGAACCAATTTCGCCTGAGAAAGCCACCGAGAAAATTCTCGAACAAACCGGCTTGGATTCCGAGTCTTTCAGGCTTGGAAAGACAAAGGTAGACACAGCATGCTACACACACCCTAACTTCTACAATACTCTCTGTGCATGATTTTAACCCGTGTGTTGTCCTTTCGTGTTAAAATATTTTTATAATTATAAGAATTGTTATGTATGTATGTATTTTTTTAATATTTATCGTATTTATATTTAACAAATATTATATAAAATTATCTTTCAATGTATTAACTGATATGAAAAGTATTTTTTATTCATAAAATATGTATTTGTGTAAATTGGTGTACGTTTATGTTATAACTTGTCAAAATTCGTTTATCTTCCACGTCTCCGCTTCGGCTAACACTTATCGTATGAGCAGGTGTTCTTCCGCGCTGGTGTCCTGGGTCAGATGGAGGAGCTGCGTGACGACAGGCTGTCCAAGATCGTATCTTGGCTCCAGGCCTACATCCGTGGTTACCTGTCCCGTAAGGAGTACAAGAAACTGCAGGAACAGAGGTAACTATAAATAAAACCGACTCCAAATTAGGACATGTTCATAAACGATCGAGTCTGACCAAATTTTTTTCTTAGATTGGCTCTCCAAGTTGTCCAGCGCAACTTGCGCAAGTACCTGCAACTCCGCACCTGGCCCTGGTGGAAGTTGTGGCAGAAGGTCAAGCCTCTCCTCAACGTCACCCGTGTCGAGGATGAGATCGCGGTATGTATCTATCAACACACTTATTAAAATGATTAAGCACTCTGACCCAATATTGGTGGATATAGCCGCATGATTCAGCGGAACGCAAATAGCCGACCGCGCCCACCTGACGGTTACGTGACACCGAAGCACCTGTCGGAGCCATTTCTGGAATCCACGCCCCGCGCCTGCGCCGCGCTTTTTCCTTACACAATATGGATGCGGGGGCGCCGCTGTGGAGCGCTGGAAATCTCCAGCGCGCTCAGTTGCGGGGCGGTCGGCGGCGCGCGCACCCTTCCTGCTCTCTCGAACGAACCGACCAATACTGTGTTTAATTTTGATTGATGTGAAACTGATTAGTGAACGATGGCTTCGGTGCACGTGTCTGAATGGGCCGGAACGATGGATAAAGGAGAGGATATTTTACAGAAACTGGAGGAGAAGGCAGCGAAGGCCCAGGAGGCTTTCGAGAAGGAGGAGAAACTCCGCAAGGAGCTTGAGGTGCTCAACGCCAAGCTGCTTGAGGAGAAGACCGCTCTGCTGTCCAACCTCGAGGGCGAGAAGGGATCGCTGTCCGAGACCCAGGAGCGTGCCGCCAAGCTCCAGGCGCAGAAGACCGACCTCGAGAACCAACTTAGGGTGAGTAATTATTACATCAAATTAATTATCATCTAATTAATTACTTCTAATTTATATCAAACTTAAAATTTGTACGTGTCATGTCAACTTGAATTTGTCGCTAAATATTTAGCCCTTACTGAAATAGAACCGGAACTAGGTCGCATGCGACTTAAGTGGATAGGTACATATTGCAGCTAATTAATTAACGGTTGTCAAAACGCAATTAATTAAAACGAGTTGGCACAAACCGTGTTAGAAAAACTAAATCCTAACGCTAATATTACTCAAACCAAATATGTTAGCACACCTACAGTGTAGTCGAGCCGGCAACCAGATTCGCCCGTGATGTTTCTTTAAATAAACATAAGTTTGTTTATACGGGAAATAGTTTGAAGTTAAAAATACGCGTTTGCAAGCTGCACGGATTTTATTGCGAATCATTAATGGCAGCTATTATGTGCCGATAGATACGAAGCAGGTATATTTAAACAGGTTACACCAATTTTTGTGTAAATATTTTTCAGTTAGCTAATGCACACTTGTCTAATTGTAGGACACCCAGGACCGCCTGACCCAGGAGGAGGATGCCCGCAACCAGCTCTTCCAAGCCAAGAAGAAGTTGGAGCAGGAAGTCTCCGGCCTGAAGAAGGATGTCGAGGACCTCGAACTGTCCGTCCAGAAGTCCGAGCAGGACAAGGCCACCAAGGACCACCAGATCCGCAACTTGAACGACGAGATCGCCCACCAGGACGAGCTCATCAACAAGTTGAACAAGGAGAAGAAGCTGCAGGGCGAGTCCAACCAGAAGACCGGCGAGGAGCTCCAGGCCGCCGAAGACAAGGTCAACCACCTCAACAAGGTCAAGCAGAAGCTCGAGCAAACCCTCGACGAGCTCGAGGACTCCCTTGAGCGCGAGAAGAAGCTTCGCGCCGACGTTGAGAAGCAGAGGAGGAAGGTCGAGGGAGACCTCAAGCTCACCCAGGAGGCCGTCGCCGACCTCGAGCGCAACAAGAAGGAACTGGAGCAGACCATCCAGCGCAAGGACAAGGAGATCTCGTCGCTCACCGCCAAGCTGGAGGACGAGCAGTCCCTTGTCAGCAAGCTGCAGAAACAGATCAAGGAACTGCAGGCCCGCATCGAGGAGTTGGAGGAGGAGGTCGAGTCCGAGCGCCAGGCCCGCGCTAAGGCTGAGAAGCAGCGCGCCGACCTCGCCCGCGAGCTCGAGGAGCTGGGTGAGCGCCTTGAGGAAGCCGGCGGTGCCACCTCCGCTCAGATCGAGCTGAACAAGAAGCGCGAGGCTGAGCTGAGCAAGCTGCGCCGCGACCTCGAGGAGGCCAACATCCAGCACGAGTCCACCCTCGCCAACCTCCGCAAGAAGCACAACGATGCTGTCGCCGAGATGGGCGAGCAGCTCGACCAGCTCAACAAGCTCAAGGCCAAGTGAGTATTATACATTTTCCAATAACCAAAATTAGAATTTAGTCGAATCAACAATTTCAGGATCTTAAGTCTTTAAATAAAACGCATTTATGCGTTGATGGTTGCTATTTTTAGCATACACCTGAATCATAGTCTTATTCTATCAGACAAAATTTTATAATGACTGTAAATCTCCTTGACTGATCTTGACGAATTTATATTCTAATTTCTCGGAGATTATGAGTGGCTAACTATTAGGGGATGTGGAAAAATCTTTATTGAAATATAATGCTAATCCAGGGCTGAGCACGACCGTGCATCTTGCTACAACGAGCTTAACAACACGCGCGCCGCTGTCGATCAAGTGGCAAGGGAAAAGGTAACATGTCCTCCTACGGCATGTGTACCGCCTGGGGTGAACCTTGCATGGGACCTCTTACTACCCAAGACACAACACAAACCACTCCCTGTTCAGGCCCTCGTCACGACGCAACTCAGGCAACATACTAAATTGTTTTAAATTCTATCCATTCAGGGCTGAGAAAGAGCGTTCTCAATACTTTAGCGAAGTCAATGACCTTCGTGCCGGACTCGACCACTTGTCCAACGAAAAGGTACAAAAAAAGGAAAAGCTTTGGCATCAGCCATTGCAGGAACAGATAGCATCGCTTCGCAGCTTTCGCCAATTAGTCGAAAATAAAAATAGACACTCAACATCAAACACATAACTCATCCCAACCATACAAATCTTAACATTAACCTACAAATTAATTTACTTGAAACAAAAATAGATGAGCTATTCCGCATGGTAGCAATAACGCTTGGACAATAATTGTGTGATATCATTAATTACAAATCAATTGAAAAAAGAAAGCATGACAATTAAATTTAACAATCAATTAGAGACTCGAAAAAATAACATTCTCACCAAATTAACAAAACAATATTTAGAATCAAGGAATGTAATTAACAAGTTTTCAATCAACTAATCCTCAAATACACAGTCAAATTACAAATTAATTTTACATCATAATTTTCTGATCAAATACTAAAACCTTATTCTCAAATAGGCTGCCCAAGAGAAGATCGTCAAGCAGCTTCAGCACTCTCTCAACGAGGTCCAGAACAAGGCTGACGAGGCCAACCGCACCCTCAACGACCTGGACGCCGCCAAGAAGAAGCTGTCCATTGAGAACTCCGACCTCCTCCGCCAACTGGAGGAGGCTGAGTCCCAGGTGTCGCAGCTGTCCAAGATCAAGGTCTCGCTCACCACCCAATTGGAAGACACCAAGAGGTTGGCCGACGAAGAGGCTAGGGTTAGTATTAATTTCTCATTAAATAAGAATTCTCAAATCATTTTTATCTTCAGTTACTGGTTAACGGTAAATTTGACCCCCTAAAACATTCACCATATACATTCCTTTATTTGTTATGGTGTGTATTATTGTTCTCATTCGATCATAGTCTACATTCAGATTTTGTTTGACTTTTTGTGTCAACATTCCATAGTGAGAATTAATTAATAATCATATTTTTAACCAAAACATTTTCTTTTATAGGAACGCGCTACACTTCTTGGCAAGTTCCGCAACCTCGAACACGACTTGGACAACATCCGCGAACAGGTCGAAGAGGAGGCTGAAGGCAAGGCTGACCTGCAGCGCCAGCTGTCCAAGGCCAACGCCGAGGCCCAGCTGTGGCGCTCCAAGTACGAGTCCGAGGGCGTCGCCCGCTCCGAGGAACTCGAGGAGGCCAAGCGCAAGCTCCAGGCCCGTCTCGCCGAAGCCGAGGAGACCATCGAATCCCTCAACCAGAAGGTCGTTGCCCTCGAGAAGACCAAGCAGCGCCTCGCCACCGAGGTCGAGGACCTGCAGCTCGAGGTCGACCGTGCCACCGCCATCGCCAACGCCGCCGAGAAGAAACAGAAGGCCTTCGACAAGATCATCGGAGAATGGAAGCTCAAGGTCGACGACCTCGCCGCCGAGCTCGACGCCAGCCAGAAGGAATGCCGCAACTACTCCACCGAATTGTTCCGCCTCAAGGGTGCCTACGAGGAAGGCCAGGAGCAGCTCGAGGCCGTCCGCCGCGAGAACAAGAACCTCGCCGACGAAGTCAAGGACTTGCTCGACCAGATCGGCGAAGGTGGCCGCAACATCCACGAGATCGAGAAGGCCAGGAAGCGCCTCGAGGCCGAGAAGGACGAGCTCCAGGCCGCCCTCGAGGAGGCCGAGTCTGCCCTCGAACAGGAGGAGAACAAGGTCCTGCGCGCTCAGCTCGAGCTGTCCCAGGTCAGACAGGAGATCGACAGGCGTATCCAGGAGAAGGAGGAGGAATTCGAGAACACCCGCAAGAACCACCAGCGCGCTCTCGACTCCATGCAGGCTTCCCTCGAAGCCGAGGCTAAGGGCAAGGCTGAGGCCCTGCGCATGAAGAAGAAGCTCGAGGCCGACATCAACGAGCTCGAGATTGCCCTCGACCACGCCAACAAGGCTAACGCTGAGGCCCAGAAGAACATCAAGCGCTACCAGGCCCAGATCAAGGACCTCCAGACCGCCCTCGAGGAGGAACAGCGCGCCCGCGACGACGCCCGCGAACAGCTCGGCATCTCGGAACGCCGCGCCAACGCTCTCCAGAACGAGCTGGAAGAGTCCCGCACACTCCTGGAACAGGCCGACCGTGCCCGCCGCCAGGCCGAACAGGAACTTGGCGACGCTCACGAACAGCTCAACGAACTGTCCGCCCAGAACGGTTCCCTGTCCGCCGCCAAGAGGAAACTCGAGTCCGAGCTGCAGACCCTGCACTCCGACCTCGACGAGCTCCTCAACGAGGCTAAGAACTCCGAGGAGAAGGCCAAGAAGGCGATGGTTGACGCCGCCCGCCTCGCCGACGAGCTCCGCGCTGAGCAGGAGCACGCCCAGACACAGGAGAAACTCCGCAAGGCCCTGGAGCAACAGATCAAGGAACTGCAGGTCAGGCTCGACGAGGCCGAGGCCAACGCGCTCAAGGGAGGCAAGAAGGCCATCCAGAAGCTCGAACAGAGGGTACGAGAGCTCGAGAACGAGCTTGACGGTGAACAGAGGAGACACGCCGACGCACAGAAGAACCTGCGCAAGGCCGAGAGGCGCATCAAGGAGCTCACGTTCCAGGCCGAGGAGGACCGCAAGAACCACGAACGCATGCAGGACCTCGTCGACAAACTGCAACAGAAGATCAAGACCTACAAGAGGCAGATCGAAGAAGCAGAAGAAATCGCCGCCCTCAACTTGGCTAAGTTCCGCAAGGCACAGCAGGAGTTGGAGGAGGCCGAGGAGAGGGCAGACCTCGCCGAACAGGCTATCAGCAAATTCCGTGGCAAGGGACGTGCAGGATCTGCCGCGAGAGGAGTCAGTCCGGCGGTAAGTTGATCTCCCTTCATCCCACTTCTTGTATTTCATCTCAATATACAATATACTAAACTCGTAATTTTTCGTTCAGGCGTCCGTTAAAGGGCGTCCCTAAGTCAGCACTGGAGTTATAAGTAAGTTGGCAACTTGTGGTTGTCCCCTACAGCACCGAGAACCGTGCTGCTCCCCTGACCATAGTTTTGTCCATAGTATAGTACCTAAGAATCCATCAACATACATAGTAACCGGCATGTCTCCTGCATGTCATGATCGTTGCAGAAGTCACAAGGGTGTGTTCTAATGTTTTCTTTTCCTTGCAGCCCCATCGCTCGCGCCCTGCCCTGGCTGATGGCTTCGGCACCTTCCCACCTAGGTTCGACCTGGCGCCCGAGGATTTCTAAACGTTCCACTACACAAAAAACAAAACGGACTGTACAGATTTTTCGTTGAAATGTAACTCAATTTTTTATACATAGCAGTTGGATGTGTTACGAAAGCGTGAAACGAGAAACTGTAATTTTTTTAAACCACAAAAAAATATACACTAGTGATCTAATCTTTTTACGGAAGGCTATTTTGTAACTTGTTGATATTTATTTATATTATACCGTGGAGTATGTGCCGCGAGGCGGCGGCGCGCGCGCCGGCCGCGCCCCCGAGACACAACCGCCAGCCCCACACCGGCCGGCGCCCGCGCTGCCGCTGCTCGTTTTGACATCTAATAAAGCGATATCGTTGTCATAAAATACTATCCGTGAAGTTTTATTTTAGATTTCCTTCTTTCAAACCCTTTATACACCTTACACACACGAATAACGACAGCATAGTATGCAAGAGAAGCAAGAGAAACACTTGTGTTAGGATGTTTTTAAAGAAATTCTCAGATTTCTGCAGATATATACTTACGAAAATAGAACAGCACATTAAAGAACAGATATGAGGTTGATCTAAAAAATAAAAAATACATAGTTGGCATGATTACTGAAAAGTAGCAAATACATAATTGGCATAGGAGTGTATCTAAGAATTCGGAAAAGAATGAGAGCGATACCATAGTATGTATTGTATACCACACAAAATAGACATTACATTAAAAGTTTGTAGCAATGCAAATTAAGTGGTCTTATCACTAATTAGGGCCCAATAAAGCTTCAGGCGCCCATGGCCCATTACTATCAAGATACAGAGACTGGACAAAAATTAAAATTTGCCGCCCTAGGCTTCAGCCTGCTCAGCCTGCTGGTGAATCCACCATTGAGTCGTATCGTGATCTAATAGGTACAAGTACCTAGTTGATCCCTGAAAAATTTGACTAGTATTCCACAAATTACTAATAGTCCCGTTAGCCCCTCGTACTATGCTAAATATGCTTGCCCGAATGGGTCACCACAATAGTCGAGCGGCAGCGGGTTCGAACCCGCGTTCCTTGGATGACGAGTCGGCCAGTCCGACCTCTTCACCTATCGTAGCTTCTAACTTAAAATCGACCAAAGCTACAACTTTCTCGTTTTAAAATTGCACAGTGCTGAATATTTTGTTATATGGCTACCTAGATGAAACTGTAAATGCCAATAACCCTGCTTCTCGAGCAGTCGGGTAAAAGACGCTGACATTCGATTCCCAATTAATTAAGAAATTCGTGTAAAGTATGAAAACAAGTATCGAATGGCCGCTCCACATCCTTATTATTATGCAGGTGCAGTAAACTTTGTTAAACATCCATCACAATTATTCAAGAACTTGATCTTTAAAACAATATACAGGGTGTCTTGAATTCTGTTGATATAGCCAATTGAATATTACGATCGTCTGAGTGGCACTACAATGTTAACAATATCTGATTATGCATAATTTATAGCCACGTATTTACCTACTATTGATATTTTTTTTATCAAGTAAGAGTTTCATTTCCGATAACCGGACATTACAATGTAATAACATTAATTAAAATATCAAGGGCACGACTCTTAATGTGATCTTGTATTCAATATTTTTATTGCATGCGATAAAATTGTTAAGACGAAGTGCTCTGTAAGGAATGTTGATAAAACAGTAACTGTGGTGAATTAAACTTACTATCTTCAGTCAGGGAATACCCTAAATTTTATAATTTTATCTCAGAATGATGCACATTGACCTTAGAGAATACATTGACACGTAATATGTCACATGTATCAATTCATGCTGTTTGTTTCCTTATTAAAGAAAAATAAAAATATTGTAAAGCAAGTGTCATATTTAAAGGTGTATGCGTAAACGGTGTGTTTGCATAAAAAAATATATTTTTATTTGTATTTTGTATATCTGTCACTTAACTAATAAGGCTAGCTTGCACCATTTTACTTTAACTTTAACAAACGTCAAAAATCTACCAAAATCCATACAAAATACCGATACGATTATAGTTACGGTTATAGTTAGGTAGTTCAACTTAGCCTTATTTAAAATAATAACCGGTACGTAATCGTTCACCCTGTATAATTGTTATTAATAAAAGAACCGGTGACCAAACTCAGTTTAAAAGTGAACGCACAGCACGATGTACGCGCGGGCTGTAGTGTTTTATTTAACGTTCGTGCTAGTTTGCAGTAATCGATGTTACTGGAATAATAAGTGCTCGAACAAGTATTTCGGCAGCAAAACCATATACGATGAAGTGCGAGGCGATATCAGAGATGCGCACGAGTTGAAAGGTGAGGTTTGTTTACGTTATTCGTTCAATGCATTTCGGATAAGAATGTATGGTGAGTATGACATTTCAACTTGTAGGTGACGTTATAGGCCCGTATTTTGAAGTTAAAATCTACACTTATAGATTCGTTTATTTTATTGTTCTCATCATTTTATAATCAAAGGATAACTATGGGGTAATTTAATTTAGGCTTTGTCCATGGGTTTTGATATTTTCGGGACGTTGATTGGATTATGACAATAAGTAAAGTACATAGATGTTAAAAATCTTATAGGCAATAGAAGGTAACGTCTTGAAATTATAATAAGTGTGCAATGTGTAGAATCTAAGTTTAAAGACAGTGAAATTTAATCGTATACATAGTTTGGCTTTTAAAGATTTTAATAGGTGTGTATTTCCTACCGGTAAATACTGTAGGTACCTACGTCGACTATTATAGTTTAAAAGAAGATAAATGTTCAGAAACAACAATGGAAAACGTTTTATTTTTCACCAGATGACGTATTTTTGTAACTATTGTAATTCTAATAACTAACAAAGTTAAAATTCATAAGCGACATGGAACAATACCATAGAGAACAATACTATGTCTCAAACTCAAATTACATGCCTGGTAGATGAATACAAGCGTTTTAGAACAAGAATATTAATTATGTGCCTTAGAATACGTGCGACTATTTCTGTAAAATTAATATTTAACTCATCATCATCAACAGCCCTTTAAAGTCCACTGCTGGACTATGAGCCTCCTCCACTATAGTGGAAGGTTTCGCCATAATCCCCACGCTTGGCAGGCGGGTTGGAGATCGCAGTTTAAAAGATTGAGGTTTGTCCGAGAGCGCTGCTTCCCGTTCTCTGTTTGATTAGTGGTCCCTAAGTCGCCTCTTACGACACCCGCGGGAAGAGTAGGGATTGGTGACAAATGAATTCTACTCTGCCATCACCACACGGCACTTAACTCATTCAAACTAATATTTTAAATCCTAACAACTCTATTGCCATAAATTATTGACGCATTGAGAAGCGAATTATCTAACACCTTAACCATAGAAAATAAATGCCTAAACTAAAAAAAACTCTTTATTCGCACAGTGACGTAACATTATCAAAATTACTTGGCTCAAAACACAAAAGAAAATGTAATAACAAAAGTTTGAACTTGACTTTAATCAGCCACGGATTATTACAATCGCATTGTTGACCGATTCCCCAAGATAATGACGAATGACCATTGTTGTTTTTTATTCAGATGCTTAAGCTGAGTCCGCACTACGGTTTTTTCCCGTAAAGGTTCGGCCAAACCAACGCGATCACACGCGATCAGCCGGCGTGCAGCGATGGCGACCAGACTTGAGGTTCGGCCAAACCCAGTGCCGTAACTAGCCTTTTATGCGCCCGGTGCGAGAAATTTAAAGAAATGTAACCTTTTTGAATAAAAAGTAACCTTCTACGGGGGGGGGGGGNGTTGTTCATGGATTCAAAATTCAAAAATGTGGCTGACAGCAATGACAGCGTAACGTGAACTATATGTATAGATGACCCACGCTGAACTGTCCCACCAAACTCAATGACAGGGGGGCGCTACCATCGTTCAACTATATGGTTTCCAACATGGCAAAAATCTGAACCAGCGATCCGGTATTGACGGTGGCGCCCCACTGTCAATGTCATCGACAGGACAGTCCAGTATTTTGGAACTATACATCTCCTCAGCTAGATTGACAGATTTGCTTAGAACTTCTAAGTTAGAAGTGGCGCCTTCCAAATGAATATAGACAGAAATTGTCTCATAGTTACGGTATAGGTACTTTTGTTTGTGTATGTAATATTGCGAGCAAGACAAGGTGGATTTATATTTGTCTGATGTGTCGTGACGTGACGCGTCAGAACTGTATCGGTTCCATACATAAGCCATCACAACACAACACGTTACGCACTAGTGTGAACGTTACCATCCTACTAATATTATAAACGCGAAAGTTTGTAAGGATGATGGATGGATGTTTGTTACTCTTTCACGCAAAAACTACTGAATGGATTTTAATGAAACTTTACAATAATATAGCTTATACATGTGGGATCTTGTGAACGAAATATGAACACTTGATTTTGGAAAATATCGTCTTTTATTTGAAAAACCACACGCTCGTCTTTGCAGTAAAAATCAGAGTCTCGCCATCTTAGATTATTTGAATTTATATCCATTCATTCCATTCTTTCATTCATTCAAACCTTTCACTCACTCATCAACGTTCCGTTTCCCACATTCGGCCATCCTGCTCGCTGACTGTCCTCAGTCATACCAGGTCATTCATCATCGTCTTTCACACTTAAAACAATTACAGAATGCTTATGAAGCTATAATGCAATTATACAATATTAAACACTTATTGTACTAAACTTTACTTTCAAGTGCTACTACTGCGCACTGTTACATTATACTTTGATTAACTAAAATTAGTAAGTTCATACAATAACTTTGGTAAATTACCATCTTTCAAATCGAAAACGACTTTAATTCAGGCTAGGACCGATGGAGAATATTTATTAATCAAAAAAGTTAATTCGTGTTTTTTACGTCTAATGCTTTTGCAGTTCCATTGGACTACCTCTGTCGACATTATTATTGCAAGTTAACTGCGAGATTTGGGAAAGCTTTTGCGCAACGTTGGACGGTAAGGTGTTTTTACGGCCAGAAACAATTTGGAGGATAAGAGAGAGAACCAGGTCCAGAAGGTTCTCCTCTCCTAA